>NC_092701.1:12709669-12784669 GCF_964275005.1 Diadema setosum
CCTGCCGGTTCTCATTCGACGCGCGCTCGGTGTGATGGGGATCTTGTCTTCCAGATTCAGTTTCCGTGCTCGTGTCGCCTGCAATTTTCGTCTCGGTCATAAAAAGGTCATTAGGCAATGGCCAGCAGTGAACTCTTCCCCAAATCGACTAGCCTTTCTCCAAAGCCTCGTGATTTCTCATTTTTGCTGGTAGGAAAAAGTGCTCCATAACATTACTGATCATTAGTATCTCTTCCTCACACAGGTGGCATTTGTTAAGCATTGTTATAATCTATCTCTGAACTAAATGATATTTTTACCTTTCTTCTTCTTCTTCTTCTTCTTCTTCTTCTTCTTCTTCTTCTCCTCCTCCTCCTCCTTCTCCTCCCCTTCTTCTTCTTCTTCTTCTTCTTCTTCTTCTTCTTCTTCCGCGATCAATTAGCTGATTATCATGTCACTTTCAAAGGAGGTCTGCTTCGCACATTGCTGTAATCAGTCTTCTTGATAAATTTCACTGGCTTGTCTCGTTGAAGCTGAATGAGACCAATAAGGAAATGAATAATGATAAAACAAAAACGGTGCTTGCTGGGCTACTATTCCCTTCTAGAGATCTTTGAGGCCAAGGTGTCAATGGTATTGACCTCGATGATATCCTGGGGAAGTTCATTCCATTGTCTTCAAACCCGTGGCAGTAAAGAGCTTCATTGATACAGCCTAGTTGGCCAAATTCAGATTCAAATTCAAATTCAAGTTTATTTCCAATTTTTTGAACGAAAATAATGTACATCTCACTTTCTTTAGTGACAGAAATGATGTAAATGAGACAATGTGAATTGAACAGAAAACAACAATAGTTGGTCCGGCAATGAGGGAGGGCACGCTGCTGATCATTGCCCCTCCTTTGACGTGAGGTTTAAGTTGCGACTTTTCACGAGGTATTGGTGTGAACAGTTATCAGTATGATTCAGTCATCCTTGTCACTTTATTTTTCAGATTCTTTATTTCTTTAAATTTATGTTTGAATTTTCACTGTATCCATGTCAGTTCCACGCTTAAACAACTATTCCAATTAGTGGGGGGGGGGGGGGGTTATTCATGGGAATATAAAACACACTAATCAGGAACGATTCACCTGAAAGGGTCAATTCAAGAGAAAACACTGAATCCACAAAACCCCCAATAACAACATTAAAGACTTCTCTAAATCCATTCCTGTCTTGACTCTATTTCTCCGACGATTACGTTCGCCCTGTGTCCAATTATTGTGAATTCGTTCTCCGCAACAGTCTCAAATTTTGGGCTCCTGAGGTGTACAGCTACACAAGTTCGTTGTCATGGAGATTCCGTCTTGATTTGCTTCCTTTCACTTGTCTTGTCATATTAATACTGAAGTCTATCGTACAATTAAACATGCAACATGTTACTCTTCCGTCTAATGCTGCATCTTCATTCAACATCGACTGCATCGTCACAAACGCTTCCTTACCTTTTCGAAAATATCAAAGGGAAGGAATAAACTCCACATCTATTATGTTTTCACTCGTCTCTGGTAGGGCCAAGTTTGCAGGAACATCTATAACGAATTGCCAGCTTCATGTAAGTGTTAAAGTAAATATTACTTTGTATTACTTTATATGGAAATAACATTATTTGAATTGAATTGAATGTATATGGATTGAATCAAATTCGCTGCAAGCAATATTGCCTAGTGAAAAAGACCGAGTCATGTAACATATTTTGTATGGTTGTGTAAGATACCAGAGAGGTGGGAACCTCCCAGGGTCCCGTTTCATAAAACTTGTTATCACTAACAACTGCCGCATTTCTATGACAAATTTGCTCTCAGCCATTCAGATGTAAAGATTTCAGTAGCTTGTAACAAATATTGCTACTTATCATTGATAACAAGTTTTATGAAACGGGGCCCTGGTTATACCTCCTTGGTGGTTGCCATCCACTAGATCATACGTTCCGACGGTTTTTCTTTTTTTTTTCCATTAAAAAAAAAAATGCTTTCATATATTACACATACGACCCTAAAGCATGCCTCAGTGTAAGAAGTTTGCCTATTCTTTCGTTGATACCATGTGTTTGTTTAATGATCAACGTGTCACGTGCTTTATCATGATTTTACCCCCATTAGGGCTAAGAGAATAACTCTGCCGGAAGCCATTGAGCGAGCTTCCCTGCCAAAAGGAGACAATTCATATGATAATTTACCCCCAGGCTTTTCTCTTTTTCAAAATTATGGTTCCATAAAGTTTTAGAAAGGATACTGTCAAGTGATTTAACTGGAATAAGACATAATACTGTTGTATCATTTTCCGTAGCTTATGAGTTACAACATATAATTCTCCTCATATATTTTGCGACAATCCTGTCTGATACATTAAATTCACAACTTGCCATCTTTTGAATGATTACCAGTTTCGCTGAATTGATGGCGACGAAGGAAAGCTATAAAAATGCATGCCAGGAGCAAGAATAGTTTTCTCGGAAAGGCTAAGACCACGGAAATAAAGTTTACAAACACAATGATAAAACTGACAGAATCTGTGACAGTGGATCGGAAGACCAGAAGTGACCCGTATTGACCTCTGCAAATAGATAAATACTCAAACAATATTCAGATCAATAAGAAAAAAAAAAACAAACAAACCGCATTTTATCTGTTTCTTGCAACCATCTGGTACTTCAGACAGCTTACGATTGGTGAATGTGGGGACAAAAAAAAAATCTCTGAAATCAGGCTTTCGTGTCTCCATCTCCTTCCCCCCCCCCCCCCACCCACCCCTCCCCCCCCCCAAAAAAAAAAAAAAGAAGAAGAAAGAATTCAATTGTCAATTTGTATTCGCAACTGCGTCTAATGGTGAAATGATAGTGCGAATGCAGTGAAACACGGTCAATTATGCGGGTAGGAGTTTCCTTTCCTCGGGCTTCAAGGGCTGAAAATTGTTCATATTGCGACGGGCTCAGGGCCGGAATTGGGTGTCCTCGGTGCCTTCTGTCCCACGAACGCGGCTCTGCATGCCCTGGTGAAAACAATGGGTCGAAGTCATGCTTTGTTGATGCCATCCTCAATAACACTCTCTTTCTAGGATCCACGAATGTCGTCACACTGCAAAATGACAATTGAAATGCCATACGGAAGTATGGGAATTCGACCAAAAATGCTTGGTTTCTAGGAAACAACATATTGTTGACACTTTATTCAGAAAGGACGAGTCTAAAAAGAAGGAATGTTTCAACAACAACAACAACAACAAAATATGACCTTTGCCAAAACCAGTAGAATTGCCCCTTATATAACGAGAAAAACAAAGATTCGAGTTAACAGTATTCTTTAAGCAAATGCTTTGTCTTTTAGTCGCCCTGCATCAGTTCCCCTTCTTTCAGTCTGGGAATAGAGATCATTGCCATTGTGTAGTGAACGTCCCGTTAACTATCAAATTAGATGGAGCGAGTAAGACGGCGCGTTTGCGCTCCGTGCTGAATTCAATAGCGTGCTCGATTCGTCACGGCGAACGCCATGATGGTTTTTATGGCCACCGTACTTGAAGTCGCCTGTCAGCATGACCTGAAAGGAACATCCACATGAGGGGAAAGCGATGAAAGATCGAATGAGAGTGAGAGAAAGAATATATATGTATTTCTTGGGGTACACCAGGAGCTCATATTCATATAGTCTACCGCCAGAGACGGCAGCCGAGCACGAGGCGGCCACATTGTAGCGCAATCAAATTATGATGGCGCGCAAGCCAGCTCCGGTCGGCTGCAGTTCTCCACACACGTTCGCACAATCATGCGCTGGGGGAGAATCATAAATGCATACATACGAGCACGGAAATAAAAGCGCTGGTGATGTTGTGACGATGGCAGGTGCCTAACATGCAAGGAGCGGGCATGTTGCCGTATGTAGCTTATCTATACACTTCAAGAGTGATCTATATGATTACAAATACATGTCGGCTTCATTAAAAAAAGGTGGGGTGTAGTGGGTGACGTAAAAGAACGAGTTTCATTCTTGCAGTATGAACAATATTATGTGCAATGTTCCACCTTTAATGCAAGTTTAATCAAGTGAGCAGGAAAAAAGTCTCGTCAGGAAATAAAGAACTACAGGTAGTCAGAAATGCTGCATATTAATTTTGTTGTGCAGTGCAAAGAGTTATGCAGTAATTGATTGATTGATTGGGTGTGTTTGTGTGTGTGTGTGTGTGTGTGTGTGTGTGTGTGTGTGTGTGTGTGTGTTTGTATTACGAACTTACGTTTTTATGTCTTCATGCTATAAGTGCATCGTCCACAGCAATTTCTAACACTGGTCACGCTATCATAGCCATGCAATGTAACACAGCAAACCCAATTTGATTTTACCACAATTTCTGTATTTATTTTCAATTTTATGTATTCATATTCCTGAAAGATTCTTTAAGGAAATTGATAAATTATTTTAAGATTTATTTGGATTGGCGAAAACGACAGGGTTAAACGCGCCTTCCTTTGCAATGATTATTCTTCTTGTGGTGTCAAAATGGTTGATGTACGTTCATTTGCCCTTGCACAGAAATTAACGTGGACCAAACGTCTGTTGGATACTTCAGTTATCAAGGCTTGGAAAGATGTTGAGTTACTCTGTCTGTCTGATATTAATGAAGATATTGATATTCTCTTTAGGGCCTTTGCCCCTGAAGGCTTTTTGAAAAAAAAAAAAAAACAAAACACTGAATTGCCAACTTGCAGAGTCTCTTTAGAACTTGGTATAAGTTTAAAACAAAATTTTTGAAAACCATGAATTTGGCAGAACTGCATTAGCAAGATTTACTTTGGTTTAACAAGAATTTTTTATTCTCCATCCTGGTACGAAAGGGGAATTCTTTCTGTTCAGGATATAGCGTCTGGCAACAGTTTCAAAGAGTTTTTTGAGTTAGTTTTAAAATTTGATATCCCCATCAAAGACAAGAGGAAGTACAACTCCCTTGTGAAATCCATACCAGTAGGGAATTTGTGGTCTCTCGTTATCAGAGACCCATATGATATGGTGTTACAAAAATTACTACAGGCCAAAAAAAGGTTCCGAAATTTGCATATCCCATACTAAAATCTGTGGAAGTGCCTGGGAATAAACTTGAGTTTTGGAATAATTTGTTTGATGTTAATTTGGATAAAGATGAATGGTCTGATATTCATTCTCGTAACTTCAAGTGTACTGTGTGAAACTCAATTAAAGTCCTTTTATTTTAAAGTTTTTCATGAAGCCATTGCTACAAATGACTTTTTATCCAAAATTGGGAGGTCTGACACTTCCGTATGTAGTTTATGTAAAAAGGATCAGAATTCTATTCAGCATTTCTAGTTTTGCTTTTTTTCTTCTTTTTTTTTTTTTTGGTGAGATTGTTACTCCAATCTGGTCCAGATTAGAAAGATATTTAAGCGCAATTTGAAAAAGACAGTAGAATTATCAAATTTCGAAAAACTCTTTGGTATCGACCACTCTCAATCTCACTCTTCTTGTACCAATTTTTTTTTTCTGCTCTGTACAAAATTCTTCATATATCGATGTAAGTTTCAAAATGTTCAACCCTCTTTTCATTCATTACTTCCTTTTATTCGGGTGAAACAAAAGGCAGAGTACAACATTGCCTTAAAAGATAATAATCTTGGTATTTATTTTTAATAAGTTCATGTTTAATGTATAATGCCTTGTTTGATATTACTAAAATGATAATGCATGTATTGTTTTGTTTATGTGTGTATGTTATGTTTTTCTCCAATAAAAACATAAAAAAAACAATGGTGTTTAAAGGGAAACGTTGTGCTAAGATCGATGAGCAACATAAACTATGTAAAACCGAACAATGAAAAAAAAAAAAAAAACCTTAAATTTCATGAAAATCAAGCAAATATAAGATGAAATACTGGATTATATTTTCATGAAACAGGGATGTCACAAACTCTTAAACGGAAATCGCACGAGTCAATGACGTCACTGTCTGATAACTCCCATTGGCCTGTACATAAGCATACGTTTCCATTCCTTTTCCCCTTTAAATTATTGACTGTATAGATCCCTCAGTTTTGAAGATCGTCTCTGGCAAGACTTAATAACACTAGAATTTGATGCGAAATGTTTGCTTGTTTTTTTTCTTCGTGAGCTCTTGTGGACTATTAACCCTTCTGTGCTAATGAGTCCAATGTGTACAAGTTTCACACACAAACGTATAGACAGGAAATTAATTAATGTGGCCCGTAGAGGGTTAAAGGAAATTCGGTGAATATTTGTATGCAAGCGAATTGGAAAACTGAGAAGCGGAACGCTGAAGTCGTCACCATGGGCCCGTTTATAAAACTTGTCATCAGTGACAACTGCCACATTTTGCTCTCAGCCAATCAGATGCAAGGATTTCAGTAGCTTGTCACATCTATGACAACTTGTCACTGATGACAAGTTTGATGAAACGGGCCCCATATCAGATATGCATTATTGTGGAACGTTATACATCTGATTTGCATAAAATTCCACAACTTTCTTATATGCGCGTGTGTGATATATCGTTCAGATTTGCACTGTTCCGTTTATTTGATTTTATAAGCTGTCATCGAAATCAGCTTGAGCACTGCGTTGCTTGTGTTTTATGCTAAAAGCTATGAATAGTGTGCTATAGTCCTTCTTCCCAGAAAAGCAAAACTATCTAGAGCAATCGATGGCAGATGAATTTGCGTTGGCGTGAAAGTGTACAAATTGATTGTTGCTTTGGACTATACTATGAAAAGAAACAACACAGAAAACGGGTGTATAGACAGAAAACGTACAATGGCGTTGTTCTCAGAAATAAGTAATAAGCCAGTTACGAGTCAGCTCAGCGCATTGTTACAAATGACCTTTCTCTTTTTTTCAGTTGGTCAGGCACATTGCACATTCTCAAAGCATATAATTCTCATAGAATTCATCAATCATGTTCAAACAAAGAACAAACTTGCGTTGACCAGGTGACCAGAATGGTTCGTCATTTAACCCACTTTCATTTCATTTCATTTTTATTTCATTTCCGGCCAAAACATACAATATGACAATTTCATATAAGCAAATTAAGTGCAATGTAACTAGTACATTTCCAAATGAAATTTAGATACACGTCATTTGTTTACATGACTCAATAAACATACTAGTTGAAAAAGTACATGGGCAAAATGTGACTGAATCATAAGAAAGAAAAGGTCGGAAATGGAGGGGACTGCTAAAAAGCCAAGCTTGTAGAATGCAGTCCCCTCGTGAGTCGTGAAAATTATAGTAATAATGCAACAAGACAATTTGACATAGTCCTCGGGAAGCAGAGAATAAAACAAGTACGCACCCAAAACGCACAAACAGACAAAAACAAAGCTGCTCTCCTACATACGCGTGGAAAGAATAAATAGGAGGTCAAAGGCCAGAGGGGGACAGGAAGACAGAGGAAGAGAGAGAAAAGGACAAAGGAGGAAGAGTTCAAGGGTCAACGCCAGGGCACATGAGACTTTGGTCTTTGGGAAGCATCTGTTTCAAAATCAAACTCAAACTCAAACTCAAACTCAAGCATCTGTTTCAATACTTTACGTTGAATGTATTAGCAAAGCATTTCTCGTTCTAATACATGTATTGCCAAATATTAGGGTTGCTGTCAGGTGGATGTGCTGATAATCACCATTTATAAGGATCACATGAATAATCATTATATCGCAGATGCTTATTTCAGTGAATTTAGGAACCAACATACTTGTTGGTACTAATGACCCTTTTCTGCTCATGCGCATAGTGGAACGCTGAACTGGCTTTTACACTGACAGGGAAAAAGGTATAATAGTTGCGAGTTTGCCGTTCCCTATTGAGTGACATAAAATGGCTGGGAATATCGACAAACTACCGAAACAAGTAAAATCACTTCGCCATGACCATCAAAATCTAGTGATAAAAGGAATATTTTTATAGAGATCAAAAGATGCAGCCTGGAGGAGAAAAAAGAGCATGAGATAGACAGAGAAAAAAACCGAAGAAAGAGAAGAATAGGAAATTAAATAACGCTGGAGACATTTTAACAAAGTGTTCAATTAAAAAGAAATAAAACATTCTTTCCTGTTTCAAAGTGCACTGATTACGCTAAATAAGTGAACCTGGTTAACTCTAGTCAATATTTTTAAACGGCAATATCAAAATCTTGTTTTTATCTGAAGAAACAAAACAAATTAATACTGTTCAAAAGGCACTATGTGATTCATGAATTACTTGAAATGCGTGGTGCAACATGTCATTTTTTATTCGACTTGCTTACAGTGTGGCCTAGTATATATAGCCCCCCCCCCAAAAAAAAAAAAAAAAATCAATCTCAAACTCAAACTCAAACTCAAAGTAAAACTGAATTCGAAACTCAAACTCACATCCAGATTCGAACCCAAACTCTAACTCAAACTCGAAATCAAATTCAAAACTAAATTTGAAACTCAATCTCACATTCCAGATTTAAACCCAAAATCAAACTCAAACTCAAACTAAATCCCCAAATGAAATTGATATTCAAAGTCAAAGTCAAACTAAAACTCAATTTCAAATCAATAATAAACTCATTTTCACAAACTCAAACTTAATCGATGAAACATTATCACTAGCATAATGCAATCTGAGCTACTTTATACCTTGGTGCCACATACATTGTCATTGCTCTGATCTTGTGGTCAAAGCCCTGATGGAAACTGAAAGCGCTATAACATTCCGTGTTCTCTCTGGCTTTATTATGGCGAACAGAGTAAAAATCAAGAAAACGAAATGATAGGAAGCTTCGTCAAGTTTGGAAATGAAACAAGCAATCTGGAATTAAAAGAGTTCCACATCTTTTCACAAACCAGACATATCGCTTACAATCTTATGTAAATCAGATGAGATGATCAAGTCATAATCAGTTCACATGTCTCCGATCGACATGCATGCACACACACACACACACCCACACACACCCACACATACACACACATACAAGCACACAAACTTGACTAAATTTACTGTTGTAAAATTAAATCGACCAGAAAAGAGCTCTACACATCGGCTTGTTTTATTGTCATGCGATAACCAAATAATGCTAACTTTTATTCTTTCCTTGTGGACTGGAGAGGGTTAAAGACGATAAATCATGGACAAAAAGCCCATGATTTTCCAAAATCAGTTTGTACACCTAGCATTTGCAAAATTGTAAGGTGATAACATCATAACCTAATCCATTTGCACGTGTCCAGTATCACAGTTGGGAAACATATCAAACTCCGTTTTTATGAAACCTTTACATTTTTTTTTCTCATCAATCTAATTACCTCTCTTAATGTTAACTAGAATGTCAAGGAGATCCCACATCAAGGACGATGTTTTACTGTACATTGTTTTACATTGGTTCAATTAGGAAGAAACCCTCCGAGCTTTTCTGTTGGAACCTTCTTATTATTTTCAAGAGGATGTAGAATCACTCGGCATAACAAATATTTTGAGAATAATACAGTCACTCCCAAGATATTTATGACCAAATATCACCATTCTAGTAAACCTTTCCATATGGATGGCTTATTCTAACGCTGCTTTCAAAGAGGATGACAACTTCGGTCACTCACACACGTTCACCGTTCTATTCATTTTCTGTTCTTCTTTTAAAACTTTCAGTGATTACTAACTAACCACAAGTTTTCATAGCTTCATTTTAGCTCAAAACCAGCGATACTGGTCGCGTAGGTACCTAATAGGTCCATGCAGCTCAGACCTCTCAAAAAGTAGACATTGTCTGCAATACCTTTCACTACTTGCCAGGTTCACAGATAACATGTTGACGTGAGTATTTCGATGTCAACAACCTACCTGTCGAGTTCTACATAAACACTTCCCGTTGCTTTTACCCTGTTTATGTGGGTCCCATGCCCATTTGCTAAGCTTCCACCATGCGCTTCATCCGTGGACAGTTATTTACATCAAGTAACATGTGCAAAATCTGTTATAAAGATCATCTACACCGCGGCCAGGTGAGTAGCACATTTCCTGAATGTCCCCGGCACTACAAGCGATGGATTCTCGTGTACCAGTGACACATGGAACTCATGTTGTGATACATTCGCCAGCATGTAGCAGACAGAGGGAAGCTTGAGTACAATGACATGTTCAACCGATAAGAAATCTCTTATTGGCAAACCATTTCTTTCACATCAGTGTATTCTTGGAGTGGATGCATTCTCTGATCCAGATTCTCTGATCAACAAGCTTACATTTTACAGACATAGGGTACAAACAATGGATGGACATGATGGAATTGCAAACAGGCCCACATACACCTGTCATCAATAAGAAAAAAAAATCATAACATTACCACTACACATGCCTTTCTGTTGTTGGGAACTTTATGACATGATTACATTTTGTGGGCTTCCAGTCATCAGGAGGCCCTCCATCGTTATTTTGATCTCCTTTGGACAAGCTGCTGGTACAGGAGACCTTATTGCCGATAAGCTGCGATGGTGAGCCCCAATCAAATGTTCCAAATCAATAGCGGTATCATTCGTCGACGCCAATCAGAACACGCTAGTCATGAGCCAGGAGGGTCGGCAAGCGACTTGGCTCTACCAGGAGGGGCAGGAACTCTCACCTTCTTTGGGGATGATTTAAACTCTTACTCCTATTGCAGCATCAGCCCTTGACGATGTCCTCCGTCTGTGGATCGATCAGGATGTAGCTGGAAAACGACGCCATTCAGAGCTTCTCAAGCAAACCGAGGACACAGTATCCGCCCCCTCTTCTGACTCCACTTCGGAGTCGGTGGGACCACATGCGTGTTCCCTATAATCTTCGGTAGGTAGGGGTGGTTTTTTTTTACAATAAAAAAGGGGGTACGAGGTATTTGACATTTTACACAGAAATCTATTTCAAGAAGGGGGTTATGTTTTCTATCTCTCTCTCTCCCTCATTCTCTTTGGTCTCCTGAGAAATTTAAAAGGGGATAATTTCATATCTTGAAAATCGTAGAAAAATTGATCCAGTTCTTGAAAGGTCTGCTAGTTTTATAAGCTCTCTCCTCATGTAGGATCCAATGAAAAGTAAAAACAGTGGGTCAAGAATGGAATGGGAGCTCACCTGAGATAGGGGATGCATTGCGCAGTGTTCCGGATTTAATAGGGGCGTCTTCAAGGCAGGGAAAGCCCGCGAAAAGGGGGTTCAGAAGTTTTAGTAGTCCTGAGATGATTAAAGGGGTGCTTTCCAGGGGACGGAACTAGTATGGGCATACGCTATAGCTAATACTGCTTGGGGGGGGGGGGCTGGGCGTACCATATATTTCAGTAATAAGCATGTCAACGTACAGATCTAAGGAATAGAAATCATGATACCATTGCCATGGTTTGAAAGTGACTTTGCGGGGGCGCTGTGGCATACCGGATAAGACTCTTTGATTTTCAATCGGACGTCCCGAGTTCGAATGCCGTCAAGTGCCTTGGACAAGATTCTTTGATCCACCATGTCCCTCGCAACCCAGGTGTATAATAAGTACCTGGCAACTCTGGGGTAATGATGATGGTAGGGCGCTCTGGTAGTGAGGTTACAGTGTGTAAAGAAGGCTATTAAAAAGTATTGTCATTATTGGATTAACTTTAGTTTAGTTAAAGCAAAACGGTCCAAAATCACCCGCGTGTTTTTATAGCAAGTGTTTGAGAAGTGACGGAACTCTAAAAGAAACTTCAATAGTTGACAAATTGTAGCATGTATTGTTTGATATTGCCTTTTGTCACAGATAAGCAAATTATCTGAACGAATTTGGCAGGAATTTGGGCATCTTCTTATGAAGAATCTCCCAAAAGTCAGTCTAAAATACTGCACTAGCACCTCAGCTTCGTCTGATCCTCAGGATAAACGGACTTTCCCGGGAAATATTAAAGCACTTTTATACCCGGAAAAGAGCTTAGGAAACCGATCTATAGTGTATCATTGAAAACTAGAGATGAGCTTCGAGCTTCATTCACTATGCCGATTTTTTTTTTTCTGTTTGGTTTCAAGGAAAGTGTTTGTTGCAATTTGATGTTGCTCATATTGTTTTTGTTGTATTATATTCATGGTTTATTCTATGTTAAGACACAGTTTCAGAGACCAACACTGATAGAGTACTGAAGAATATTACAATGATAAAAGTTACAAAGTTACAACATTCATGCAAGTGACCTTTGTACAAAAACTAAATGCTTAGGGAGGAAGAAATCTGAGACTTGAAAGTTTAAGGATTCGTAAACATTATAAAGCAAGGGCTTTGAGATTTCTGAATAACACTTTACTAGAATTGAACAGTACATATTCAGAATTGAATTGTTTGATTCAATGGCATACATATTGAGAGCGTTGTACAATGGCAATGATACGAATGTTGTGATTAAATAACTGGGTAAGTCATTATCTCAGACCAATTCCCAATGAGTCTATTTCATTCTGAGACTCCCTCTCCCTTGCATTTCTGCCCCTAGAGGTTGTGCGAACGAGGACCGGTATCTTGGGGTCTGCGCGCGGGAAAAGACTTTTTAAAGATGGATGATCGTCTGTCGAGCAACAGTGTGATCCAGCCTTTGAAAGTTGGACATGTTATATGTGGAAATGATGTGATCGATGCCAACGTGTCGTTCAACTCGTCACCAAGTATCATCAAACTTTCATGCTAATCGTGATTGCCTCATTAACAGTCATTTCTCGCCATTCAGTGGCAATAAAGTTGGCACCTCGATTTTCGCTGTCGTGCGAGCCATGATTAATTTCCACCAATCCGTTTCATCTGTGATTGCCTCGGTTCTTAAACAAGGCCCATAGTTTGCTCAACAACAACAACAAACAGACGATCTGATGAGCATCATTCTGGACGAGTATGAAAGATTTAGCACCAACTACAATTATTGGGATATTTGAACTGTACTTCATTAATTTTTCACAAGGGCGAACAATTTGACTGCTACGAGAAATTATTATGAAAATACCATTAAACAGGGAAAAAATCCATAGACTGGAGAAAAAGAAATATCGTAGGAATAAGCAATGTGGGAGTGCCGGATGTGTAGGGGTCGTTGTTTTCTGAATTCGTGCGCTCCGTGTAATTCCCTCGTCCGTCAAACCCAAACATTGTTCCATCTGCCTGGCGGGTAATGAGCCCAATTTCAGGAGGAGGGTTTCTGCAGTTTAGCGTCCCAGATTTCGCAAACCTCATCCCTTTTCCTGCTTTCATCAGAGGAAAATTAAGACCCAGACAAACTGGCGGAATGGCCCTTAAATAAAGCGAACCTTCTCTCTGGCAGCCGCAATACGCATGGAAATATTTTCACTTATCTATTTCAATGCTAATCGCCATGATAAGCGCTCGCGGGATTACAGGATTTTCAAGGTTTTGAAACCCAAAACAGTCAAATTATTCTACTTGATTGGCTCGGAAAGCTCATAATCGAATGTTGATATTGTCGGGGTTATTTGTAATTATATTTGTAGAAAAAAAAAAAACCCTCTGATGATAACAAAAATCTTGGTTTCATAAACAGAAATGTGAATGTCTTTATTTACTTGCCAGCATCCATGACGCGAGTGTTTTAACATGATTGGCCCTTTTATAAACTGCTTTGTGTTAGATCGGTGACGGGTTCTTCCTTTGTTTTCCATCTTCGCTATTTTGGCATATTTGTTTAATGAGCGTTTTGATATTCTATTTTCAAGACAGTGACATCTCACGACATAACATTACACTCACAATAAAAGATTCTGATTATTTCTTCTTCTTTTTAAAAACTTATGGGTATATTACGTTTCTTTCTAAATTTCAGAGTTAGGAATGTAGGCATTTAATATTTCCCCACGGAGGTTTTGTGAAACGGGTCAGGGGAAGGGGGGGGGTGGGTATAATTGCTTTACTATCTTACCATATGCATGAACTGGAAGGCTAATTCTCACACATGGTATACTGATAACTCGAGTAACACATTTTAAAGCATCGAAGTTTGCATCTCGTAATGCAAGAATGGAATGAAATAGGGGCAAATCTCTTGTCTCACAGCAATATCAAAGAAATCGTTTTGAAGGATTGGCACAGAGATATATGGATATCTACCTTTTTATCTGTCACAATTGCAAAAACTATTTCTCATAATGATATGAATACTGCCAGGTTGTTCTTTGTTTTCGCGAACGTGGTTTTCCCTTTTCCCCTCCTCTTCTTCTTCTGGGGGTAGGTGGTTACATTTCTTAAGTGTTGCGGGTTTCAACAAAAAAGGCGTAATCTTTTGTGCCGTCAGACGTCCAAAGAGGTTTTGTGGGAGACCTCAATAATGTGGTGATTGTAGCCGAAAGTGCAGACTCATTAAATCAAAATGGCATCATTATTAGAAATATTGATGTGGTAGGCTTTTTTCTCTAGGCGAATTTAGACGCATAAAATAACATTTAAGAAAAATGAATAATGCATTCTAGAAGTATAAAAGTGTGTCACTTCCCCCATCAGAAAAAAAAAACAGATCTTGTCGACTATACTTTATAACTAACGGATTTGTTACAAAATAAAGGTATTTCAAACTGTCAAGCGATTAGACAGTAAAAACTGACAAATATCATGGAATCTTGTATAATATATTTTGAGGCATTTTGTCGACGCCAGTAAGATGGTCAGCTTTCTCTCATGTAGCTACGTATAGTACACCAACACTAAGCATCTACATCACAACACTGATTTTGTCATATACATAATATCAGTATAATGTTCGGTGATCAGGAGGTTGTGGGTTCGTATCCCGCTCGAGTATGTACGCCCATGATTTTTATCATGGCTACTAAAAACACTGATCAATTCAGTGCTTATTTAAGTCGATGCAGGGCAATTTGTCAATCAGTTGCAATGAAAGCATCTCGACGGAAGAATTTCATGAATTTGAATAATATCAGTAGTTGTTATAAGAGTGATTAATGTAAAAGAATATGTTTCAAAATCCAAGATTCGGAAATGGCCTAAAAACACAGTGACACATGAAAAGGCTCAAAATCTTCTATTGAATATGAGCTCTTAAAAAGATATCAATAATGACTGTGGTTGTAAACTATGGTTATCCCATCATGAATTAGTATTGGGAACTGTGACAAAGAAACGTCATTATATTATTGCTGTATTTTGGTTTCAAGTGATGCGATGTACTGAAACTATTTAATTTAGCTTGTTCAGCGTGGGAAAAGCAGGAAAAAATAAGAAAATTAATATCGCTTCGTGAGCAAGCGGTTCTCTTTTCTTTTTTAACTTTAACATTAGGTAACATACATAGTTATGTTTATTACATATTGAAGGTTCAATGGTAGCACTGTTTTGCTAAAAATTGTCATGGATTGCGGACAGATAAATGGTTTTTCTGATTTATGCCATGTAAAAGATGTCGACAGCTGAAAGTCTGATGTAGTATATTTTGCACATAACAATAACATGACAGACCAGTCATGTGGACCACGTGCAAAGAGAAATGCCACATTTTCCCCGTTTAATATGGTCGAGTGGGCTTTGACAAACAGAACAGCAGCAGGATAAGATTTCTTCAAGTTCCAGATCATTTTAATACGTTTTCATCTACGCAACAATGACTTTGGTCAGAATCGCACATGCAAATAAGATGATAGTATTATGATGTTGGTGTTCTTCATAGCCCTAGTGATTCTTGTATCCCCTCATAAAACCATTTGCAGAGCTCAAATTCATGAAATTCTTCCGTCGAGATGAGCTGATTTTATTTGTGAAGTCGGATGATGACGAATCCTCAACCATTTTGGTGGCCCTGCTGTAATAATAGCTGACAAACTCAGTATGAGTTTGGAGTGACTTTTTGCATTAAGTATCCCATCAAAATAATATGCACTCTAAGAACATGAAAGTGCTTTACAAGCTTCTCTTGGAATCTGGGAATAGAGCTATAGGCCTATTGATATGCATGCGTTGTATCGTGGGAACGTCGCATTGATTTTTTAGTTCCCGTCTATTTTAAACGTACATCGTTAGTAAATGATTCTTAAGTGGTCTTTCAAATGTGGTGTGGTATTCCTTGGAAACAATTGACCCAGTTCATTCTTGGTGCTTCTTTTTGTAATTTCTTTAAACTAAAACCAAGCTCTATTATTTTGTTGTCATGTACAGCATGTATTATATTTTGAGGTATTGTGGAGACTGGAGATTACAAGCAGTGCTGTTCACGAGTCCCCTCCATTTCCAAAAACTTTGTTTCGATATAGTCATAGAAGTCATAGCATTTATTGTAATTGTTCTTCCGTTCACACCACTTTCCTCTTATTACAATGCTGTACTGATTTTGTGTAATCATGTATAATATCATGTAAATGTCTTATCATAATTGTACTTTTTGTTCGAAATGAGATTTAAAAATGAGATTTGAAAATGAATAAACAGTGAAATTAAATGAGGTTTGTCCTATTTCTGTCGTTCTGCTCCCCTCCCATGCCTAGCCCAATGGTATGGCGCACAACAAAGAGATCTAACTCAAAACATGTCCTTTGGTTTAGACTGATCTTTACAATGCAGCGTTAGGTCAGTGCTCAGCTTTGATTGACACTTAAGCTGGGTCATGACTTCTTCTTCTCTAGCTACAGAAGTAGAAAAAATAGCTTCATTTGTGAATTTGTGCAATGGTCATATCCAAGAAGACTGACTTCAGATCGGAATTACACGACCAATCTCATGGTCCATGTCTCTTCAGTCTAAAGCACTGCGTTTTTCTCTCTATAGTATTTTTCTTGTCTTTTTTGAAACAGAATGATGAATAGAGCTGGATTTGGAGAACACAATGAGTGAGCCGGACTTTGACTCACGCTGTGTTCTGCGAAAATATCGTCTGCTTGCACAAACAACATTAAGGGCAAAATAATTCCATGCTCTAGTTGAGCTGGTATGAAAAATATCCTTTGGTATATTATTCCATTTAATGGGAAATTGACCACAAAAATGCATATGTGTGTACACATGTGTACGTGTGTGTATCATTTTTCTGCCTGAATAACTTAGCAACGGAAACTGGGTATATCCGTAAGTCTTTCTCGCGTTGGTGTTAGATAAAATGACTGAATTTTTCCATGGATACAACATAGCGTAAAATACGGTCATGTTTTCTGTACACATACACTGATGTACAGAAAAGCAAAGGCAAGGAGGCACACATGCATCACGAGCGTCTCACACAACACCCGCCTGCCATCCCCACACGTTTTATCAGCAGCGATGATACATCCCCCGCCTGAGCGTCTCAGCGCCTCGGAGCGGTAATTTATCCCCTATCTAGGGCGTGTTTGTGCGACGCATGATGTCTGCCGTATGGCGAGTCGTGCGAGCGCCCCGACCGATGCATTACGCTGTCCTAGTTTGCGGTCGTTCACATTTACGAGAACCCTGCGCTGTACTTTCACAGAGAGGGCGCAATTTCACTGCCAGTCACGGAGTTTTACCAGGGTAGTCACCACTGATCTCCAGATCAGTGGTAGTCACACTGTTAGCAACTGTAGTCAATAATGTAGTAAATGCATTGTCGGGAGAGCTGTGTCTTTCAATAGAGGAATGATAAATATATAGAATGACGAATGGATTACTTTCATGATTATTTGATATGTTTGTGGGGGTTTTTTTCTTCAAATTAATACATCCTTGCCTTGAAACGTTAAAAGATAATTCATTATGCAGTAATGCAGCACATTAGCCTGAATTCAGCGTTCGTATTTTCTTCTGCTTTTTCTGCTAAAGACTGCTAGATCATTTATATTGTTTACTAAAAATGCAAAACTATTTGCGATTTTTTTATCAAAATAATGTACCATTTCATTTACTCTTTGAATTAATCACACATTTATTATTCGTGAATAAGAATAAAGCGCAAAAATGGACTGAAATTTGCACATTGGTGCGTGTCTATAGCCTTTCGAGATTCGGTGAAGTGATATAATATATTTATTTGCAGTATATTCTCTCTCACAAAGGTTATGAAGATATTTTCAAAGAATAAAGGAGCGGAGTATCAGTTATCAAGAACGAGCTTCGTATAGGTCCAATATCTCTCTGCCTTCTGTACGTATAATCAGGGTACGTGAATGATTATTGTATCATGGATTGTATTCATCAAGATGCCTATTTTTGAGTTTAAGTCTGCCTCTCCGATGCTAAAATTAGAATTTACCATTTTATGATCGCATCGTTGCAGGTATTATGATCACGCATGATGCAAAATTTGATTTCCTATGGGAAGTATTGCTATTTTAGTATTACGTTCTTGAGGTCGCTTGTTAACATTTTCTTCCTTTTTGAAAATGAAATACATAAATATTGGAGGTATCGTGAATTGGAGACAGACTGATGTTAGTTATCATTCAGCAGTAATGGTGGTAGGCCTACCTACAGGCAATAGAGGTCTCATGTGCAGGACTTGACTTTAATACAATAATGAGTGATAAGTTATCACATTAATATGCTGTCCTTTCATTTTATTGTTCTCATGGGCTGAATTTTCTTCATTATTGGTGTTAGTTTCTTTTGAACCTCCTGACATAAATGCAGACATAGTGAGAATGAACACTGAGAACATGAAGGTTACTATGGGTCTGTAAGGCCAGACTAGCTGTCAAGTCGATCGAGAAATTAATGACCCTGACATTGGGCCGCGTCACTTTTGTGTACACTATAATTTCACATCCACCCAGCACCACCATTAAACGGCAAGAACCGACGTTTTGTCGAGGTCAACATAGCACGAAGCAGACATTGGCATGAGACCCTCTTGAAAAACCAATGCTAGCCAGCTTTCAATTATTTACAGCGCCAGACCCCGCGGAAAATGGCGAGGCGAGAAACCCATTGTCAAGTTCAATTATTGAATAGATATGCAAAGCGTGCACACTGAGACAAATCCGGCCAGTCTGTGGCAACGAAATGGGGAGCAAGACAAAATGGACCTGAAAATGTAAGTCAACTAATGCTTGTGTCATACGGGGGCATATCAAAAATACTACAGTATGGCCTAATCAGGGAACAAAATGAAAGGGTGGTGGCGTGAGTCTATATCACGATTAGCCATATTATGGGAGAATCGAAATAGAATACATCAAACCCTCTGAAAATATATTAATACTGAATCATTCACTGAGAAGCTCGTGCAGCACAACCTTTTTTTTTTTTTTGCAAATATCATTTTGTGCGTGACAGCCCAAGCCACACAGAGATTCCATACCTGTCGTTGCTTGTGTCACCCAGTACATATTAGGCCAAGTAGGTATCATGCTCTTGCGCTGTGCGTACAGCGCGGTGATGGTTCCTCTCGGAGGGGAGAGATACATGTATACGGGTTATACCGTTCAAGGTCATTATGCATAACGTGTTCGTAAGCGACATTATGCGCGAGCTCCCCTCAGATTGCAAATTGGATCGGGAGATGCCGGCAGACAGACTTTGTTACAGATCTGTCGTGTATTTATTACCCTTGTAGAGCAATATGCATTTTTCGAAAAATGTCAAATTATCCCTCTCTTTTTATTCTTGTTAAGAACGTACTCGCCACAAGTTTTTCTTGCTTCTAGAGATGTGCCCCAGGATTGTAAAATTGATCGCATGCTACTTGTACTTATATATATTTATATTTGTTTGATTGAATTAAATGTCATTGAACCTGAACCTTGTTAGAGAAAGCTGCATCTACAGCTATCATGATTGATATGTATGTATAATTATGTATATCTGTTTCTCTACCCCCTTGTACATAATATGATATAATGTAATGTAATGTAATGTGATATAAAAGAATGAGTAATGTAACATGAAATAATAATAATCATTATTATATTATAGCATATTATATCATATTATATTATATTATATTATATTATATTATATCATATTATATTATATCATATTGTACATGCGACTAGAGTTGAGAAGTATCGAAGAGCAGGACGGTGTTGCTATGATATTAAAAAGTGAAGAAAATAGGAACATATTGCTCTATCGAGAGATACAAGCCATGATTATAATGGCACACATGAATCAAGCGCCTCAAACATCCACTGACTTCGTGTCATCTCCTGATACTGTTTAACACTTCGCCAGAGATGGCGCTGTTTAGTAAAAAGCATCAGTGACCATCAATAGTAGATAGGGCTACTAGTGTGCCAAAGACAAGGTTCTACCGCCTCAAATTTCGTATGGATTTTACTAGGGGTTTTACCTTGAAAGTAAACAGATTGGACTAAGAGAAACTCCAGGCAGGTAAATGAACTTGATATACACAAACATAAATTCGATATGAAGAACAACACTGGAGAACTTCCATTTAACACTTTGTTAGATGTAACTACTTTTCTGTACCGGTCTCAGCTGGCGATTATGTTTTAAAACTACATGTACATTATTATAGCCAAACTGTTAGAAGCGAAAGTATTATATCAAAAACCACTAAAAAGGTAAATAGAAAATAATATCTCGTTTAACTGAATAAGTGATGTAAAGAAAGAAAAAGGGGGGGATTCAAATTTGGCCAACCTGGTGAACTCAGAGTACAGCAAATCTCACGACAGGATTATTTTAATTTTATATGGAGGGGTAGCGCTAAAAATCTCACACCTGTAAGTAAAATGGACCAGCACGAGCTCCATCATTACTTCGTATTCATTCATTTTCATTCATTCATTTATTTTTTTCATTTCCAACAGAACCATATAAATATATTACAGAAATTGAATACATAGATATCATCATAATACAAAATAAAGGATAAAGTTTACAGGAAAATTGTAAGTATACGGAAATGTTGGAAATGAGGAGGAATGCTTAAAAGATGGGCTTGTAGGCTGCATTCCCCCCACACTTAATACAAGAAATTATATGATTGATTGACTGATATACATTGAAAATGGATGAAACAAAGAAACTAAGACAAAAAGACCTATAACTAACCTAACTAATCCGAAACAAAAACCCTCAACAAATCTCTTTACACTAAGTCGCTGTCATGCCGGAAGAGCGAGAAAAGAAAGAGAGACAGAGAGAGAGAGAGAGAAACTTATTACGTGGAGTGAAGATAAAAGAAAAAAAAATAGAAGAAGACTATAACAAGACGAGAGGTAGTGGATGGATGGAGCCGCTTAGCTGTGATTTCAACAGAATATAAATGCACCTCATTTTTTTCTTTTAAATCATTAGGGAACTGCATTTATATCGGCTTACATTTAGAAAAAAAAAGGATTTTTATGTGGTGAAACCATAGTCTTTTTTTTAACCCTTTGTGTGCTTTGAGAGGCGATTGGCACAAAAATACCAAAGTTTTGTACACACTATCCAAAGTCCCTGGCATGAAAAGGGTTTAGGACATCTGAGGAGAGTTTGAGGTGAAACCTTTCCTGCAAAGATTGATTCGTCGAAATCTTTTGAATACGAGAAAAGTTCGACATAGAAAGAAAAGGGGAGAAGGTGCATGGTGTACTGGTACAGTAACATAGCGCAGGTGGACTTTTTTTCCCTTCCACGACCTATCCGGCAAAATGATTTCACTGGCCCGCTGAAAGCAAATTGATATGAATTATGTGATTGTGATTTACAGCACGTTACAAAGAAGAACTTCAAATCCTCACACCTTCTGATTTAAAAAAAAAAAAAAAAATATGTCTTATATTATGTACTTTTAATGTACTCTGTTTGGTTTTTGTTTCTTTGTTTTCATTTCCATCTGAGAAGATGGATGGATAGCCCAAATGCACCTGCACTAGCTGGTCGTCCATATGGGGTCTCGTTGGATGTGAGGCGGAACCACTTCAGCGAGTTATCAATGCACCGTGCTCTATGTGATGAACGAATGAATCAGGATAGTTTTACGTACATGAGCTGTGACTCTCCCACTGACATACGGGACCTTCATTTTATATCCTATCCGAGCGACAGAGTGTTTTCCCTTTTGAGGGGACGGCACGATTACACACAGCATTGCTCAGTTAGACACGAGGATCGAACCCAGGTCGCGCTCATGGGCTGTATGACTTGTGAGCTGTATGACTTGTGGGCTGTATGACTTGTGAGCTGTATGACTTGTGGGCTGTATGACTTGTGAGCTGTATTGTAATGGGCTGTATGACTCGTGGGTGTCGGTCTCGTGACGTGCACTCGATTCAAGCACGTAAACAGCTTGTTTGCTTGGTCATATATTTTCATCTTTTTAATTGTTGAAATCGTTAAGAGAAATAAATCTTATTTGCTGAATCACTTATAGCATTAAAATAAGTCCTTGACAACAGATAATAATACTAATCGTATCTATTTTCACACTTCTTTCTTCTTTTCTTTTCTTTTTTTAATTCTGCAACCATGTACTTGCATTCGTTTGTACCTTTCTTGATTCTGTATGCCCAAGGATGAGGTTGATATTTGATCTATAATAGGGAAGCAGCTGTATTCTTAAACATCCATTTTATATGGTTTCCTCTTAGTAGAGTACTGATAAAATTGACATTTTTATTATTGGAAGTCAGTGATGTTGAGATACGTATGATGACGGGTATTGTGTTTATCTCACTCAAATGATCAGTTTTATACGTTTCAGTACAACTCAGTTGGGCTTTATTTCCATCCAACGAGACGTGATACAAATACAATTTGTAATACAAAGTTATACGAAATACAAAGTTTGCATTTGATAAATCATATTGTTAACAATTTGTAAGAAATACAATTCATAAAGTTAAATACAAAACATATGAATGAATTAATGAATGAATAGAAACAATGCATACTTTGCGATTGTGACAAAGATGTATTATGGCGAGGGAAAAGACTGGTGTACTGAAAAGCATTTGACCTTTTCAAAGTGCAGTGTAGTCATAACGACGAAAATCCATTTTGAAGAAAACTAGAATTATCATTCTTGCACCACTAACTGCGCAAAATCAGGAAAAAAATGACACAGTGCATCTTTCATTGATAGACTATTTCGATTTTACAGTATTATGTTTTATCAAAGAATGAGCGGATTTAGTAATTTTGAAAATGATAATCCTGAAACTGGTTCCAGACCAGCTACACGATGCCTGCTTTCTTTATTTAGATTATTATAAGGTACACTCCAGTGATCAGCTTCACACGTTTGACACGTTCAAATGTAGCGATAGCGACGAAAATGTATTTTGTAGAAAACTTGAGTTTTCATTAGATACAAATTACCACTGCCTGAGGTCCAATACTCAAAAAGAAATAAAGCTACCTATTGTCAGTGACCTCCGGTTCAGCGATCGGAGGACAGGCAGACTGAGAGGAGAAGGTATTATGTGGACTTTCTCACGTCAAGTGTGATCACTTGACGTGAGAAAGTCCACATAATAATTGCTTGTCCACGAAATTGCTAAAGGTTGTTGTAAACTTTCTATTTGTTCTGTTGTTTGTTTGTTTGTTTGTTTTTCAGTATAAATCCAAGAGACATCTAGAGTGCATGCAGCAGTCAACGCTTTTTTTTTTGGGGGGGGGGAGGCTTTACATGAGAAGTGAGAGGGAGAGAGGCATGGATAAAATACTGCAGTGTGGGTTCATGCGATGCTGATACTAGTAGTCGATTTCAATAACAGGTCTTCTCCACTCTAACAGTGTAGAGGGCGCTATAGCAATTCTTCATCTGGCCTAGCAGCTGCAATGATAAGCCAGTTCGTAATTGGCTCATTACCAAGTATGATGAATGTGTACATTGGTACAAATGACATTAGGTTGGCTCGGCACTTCACTTATTCTGAAAGCGACATAATGCATGAGCTTGCCCGACGTAACAATATTTATGGAAATTCATGTTCAAACAAAGAACATACTTGCGCAGAGGAGGTAACCACAATGATCTGAAGCATAATTAACTGGTTTCCTCTGTATGTGTTAAGATTTTTTTTTTAATTAATACTGCCAAATACCAGTCTAAATGTCTGATGGATATGCTGGAAAGCACTATCTATAAGGGTCACATTAATAATCATCACCTCATAGATGCTTAAATCAGTTAACGACAACCCGACAAGCCTGTTGGTACAAATGACATTTTTCTGCTCATACGCAAAGTGGAATAACTGGTCTATTCCACATAGAAAAGTGTGTTGAAACTGAAAAACAAAACCCAACTGGCCTACTGCAGTTTCACCACTCAAAAATTTTGTACTTTCTGTGTCTACATCGAAACAAATCTAGTTCATAGTGTCCAATGATTATGACATTAGATTGCGACATAACTAAGATTGTGGTCTGAAATACACTGTATTAATTTCACTCTTCTTAAGAAGCATATCTCGTTCAAATATAAATCACCTTAAACCCATTACGTACACAGTGCTTAACCCCCCTAAAGGGCTCATACCTGTAAATAAAATGGAATGTCCCAGACCCCTTCACAAATTCGTACCAAAGATACCAAAATAAATGAAGAAAAAAAATAGTTAAAAATCATTAATGCAGTTTGGCATAAAACTGAATGGCTGTGGATATTGAGTATGAATTCCTCTACAAACTACATTTTGGTTTGAAGATGAAAGCTTTTCTTGTGGGATTTGAAAGGACTATATTTCATTGGGTGCATGTAGGGAAAATAGGTGATTTTTGGAGTGACAAGAACTCGTAGTCTGGCTTTGCGGACCCTTGGACAAAATTTGAGCAGAAGAACCTGCCTTGGAAATTTGATGGGTGACAGGGTATAGCTCACTTATCCAGGTTAGTGAAAATGAAACACCTCATTTCTCCCAGCTATTTTACAAAGTTTTTTGAATTTTGAATTTTAACACACGTCTCTATGGGGAATTATTTACCCGTGCGAGCCCTAAAAGAAGTTTATATACCGCCCTCTTGAGATGAGCCAGCAACATTGTGCGAGCCATTGCTTCCTCTGTAGTCCTAGCTTCCAGAACATCTGTCTGTGTTATTTTGCTTCCTGGAATGTTGTGGAAGGGACTATTTAATCCAAAGTGCAGCTGAATAATTCTTGGGATATTTTCCCTTTCCGCTTTACTTTGTTGTTTTTTTTTGTGTGTGTTTGTCCTTTCTTATTTGCAACTTAGTGTATATTTTCTAATGGTGTAGATTTACTCTTAAGTTAAAAATTATGTATATCTTTGATTGCAATTTGTAGCCTCTTCATTTGTAAGGGAATCGGCCTTGATAAGTCCTATATGGCTTTTTCTGATTCCCGCACATGCTAAGTATATCTTTTTTTGCATGATTTTCAACGTAAACGTAATGTGCAATAAAATGTTATGTCCGTGTATTTGTGTTTCTATTATATTTCTTTAGTATGTGGAATAAATGAATTAAATTGAATTGAACTATAGTTGGCAAAGGGTCTGGAAATCACACTAACGGTTCTGATGCCTAATAATAAAAAAAAAAAAGTCTTACACTGTTATTTCAATGATTCATCAAAGAGACACGTATAACAAAGGAACAATGATTTATACGAGATATGTTATAGCTTCAGTCCTAACTAACATCTGCATTTTCCCTAGTCAAACTTTCGTCAGTGGTAATCGACGGTCTCAAAACTTTCATATGTTTTGTTACTTTGCTCTAAGACATAAAGAATCTCTCCAATTTAAAAGGAAATGCGTTCACCATCTTATTTAAAGGGAATTTGGAAAGGAATCCACCTCACCAACGACAGCTGATTAGTTTTTGTCGAGCTGCTGATGCTCTTTTTTTTTTTTTCGGGGGGGGGGGAGAAATCTGATTCCATAGATCTACTTCTGTACCGTTGGTACAGTTGGTATAACAAAGTAATGGGTCTCGATAATATGGTCCATTTTATTGTTTTTATTTTCAGTCAAACTTACACGATGTTCTTGTAGGAAACAAATGAGTAGCAAGTAATCTACGACGATTACGATTGTGAAAATACATGTGCATAATTTTCAACGCCTGTCTGTGCTTTGAAATATTTTGTCTACTCAAAATAACAACATCATCTGTAAAGATTTGGAGCTACTCCTTATAAGCTCCGGCGGGGACAGAATGTCCTATCATGTGGAGTTACAATATTAATACTGCAAGAAAAGGGGGCAGCAACAAAAACAAAGAAAATAGAAGATAAATTATATCAGGGAAAGAGCGAGAGAGAGAAAGTACGTGTGGGTGTGCGTTTGCGTTTGCGTTGATTTTATTTATTTATTTATTTATTTTTTGTTCTTTGAGAGAGATGGGAAGTGGGAGTATGCGTTCTTAAAGGGGAAATCTAGTCCAAATATAAGCTAGTCTGCTAAGAAAGATTAAAATATTATGAGTTCAACGGCAAAATTTTGATCGAAATCGGATGAAGAATAAGGAAGTTATGATATTTTGAAGTTTCGCTAATTTTTTAGGAAACAGTTCTTGAACGGTCAATATGAATATGCAAATGCAAAGTGGGCATGTCATCTCCTCACAACTTGTCGATATAGTTTGTACATAAAATTTCCAAAGTTCCAGTTTTTTATTCAAACGCGATTATGCCCGAGGCTCAAGTCTTGATATATCTAACTGATCACTATTCTGAAGTAATTCAATTAGGAATAACATCATGTTTCAGACTTCAAAGATAGAAACATTGAATTTTCATCATGTTTGTACATGATCAATGGAAAATTGTGAGGTTATGACATGGTCAGCTCACTCATTTGCATATTCATATCCACTGTACAAGAACTGTTTTGCAGAAATTAGCAAAACTTCAAAATTTCATAACTATCCCATGTCAGTCAAATTTTACCGTTGAACTCTTAAGATTTTATTCTTTTTAATCAGACTAACTCATTTTTGGACTGGATTTCCCGTTTAAAAGGATGGTATAGTATTGGTTGAGGGGAGATTTCAACTCTTAACTTTATGCGAGATACTTAGAAGCGTCATTATGAAATGTTAAAAAGCATACAAGTCTACAAGGAATTCAAAGTTTATTTGATGAAGATTGGTTTTGAAATGGCCGAGATATCCAAACACAAAGTAAAACAAAGCAATCCTAATAAAAAGTGGGACCCATCTTTTATTAGGTTCGCTTCGTTTTGGATATCTCATCCATTTCAAAACCAACTTTCATCTAATAAACTTTGAATTCCTCTTGGAATTATGCTCCTTTATATTCCATACGAGGTTTCTCATTTATATTGCAAAAAAAAAAATAATAATAATAATATAGAAAAAATAAAAAAGTTGGAAACCTCGAGCCCCATATCAACCAAAACTGTCTCCATTCATACTGACTGTCATGCGAAACCATAAAATAGCAATTATATTCATCTACTTACATGTACCTTTCTCGTAATCTATGTCATGTATCTACGCACCCAGTTATCTTATCACATACATTTGTCTCGTTATACAACTTCTCTTATAGTCATTCTTCATGATGTGTGGATGTGGTTGCCGGACCTGGGAGTGTCCTCTCACCCCAAGAGGATTCTGAATCTCTTTGGTTCGCACAAATCTTGTGAAGGGGGAAGAGAGGCAGCGATCGCTGGGAGGCTGTTTGAGATCGGTGGAGAGGGCTGCAGACAGACAGATGTTTATCGTGGTAACAGGGGGCGAAGTGGGTTAATTTAGACGATGTGAGGTTCAGAGAGGTTAATGTACTTATTGACGATGTTTGCGCCACCAAGCGTTCTCCGAGTTCTCACGACCCCGATAGCTATCGTGGAACGTGTTACATACCAGGAACAGAATATATATCAACAGATGGGTATCTTTCATATATGTCATATGATATATACATGTATGTATACGTATATATATATATATATATATATATATATATATATATATATATATATATATAATAATGTGTGTGTGTGTGTGTGTGTGTGTTTATTCTTATCAATATTCTCTATCAAAGTGCGATGCCATTTCATATTCAATTTGACTTCTATGCAGAGAAAGTTGGCGAAATCTGATCTGAAATAAGTACGTGGTGGAATTTTAACAGTGTTATTGGTTTCAACCACATACATAGACAAGGTGAATGAGGTGATTAAAGTCACCGCTCACAAAACTAAAATAAGTTCGTATATGAAGATATTATACAATTTTAAACGATTTTACAAACTTATAAGAGACTGCGATCATTTGTTACCTAATCTATTTGTGCAGTGTTATTTGGAACAGACGAGGAAATCACATTCAATGCCACGGGGCCTGTTACAAAATATTATAATACTGATGGTTTGGGGTCAGATTCTTTATGACACAATATTCTATTTCACAATAACTGCTAAGAACAAGGAATACTGTGGTTTACAGCTTGTGAGATTTCTTGCATACCACCAGACAGATAGGTTCAAAATTCAACGTACAGTGAACATAGCGTAGCTATTTCTTTTAATAATTGTTTGATCCACCTTTCATGCACTGAGAGACAACAGATGAATTGAAAGTATTTAATGTTGTTTGTTCCACAGTACTAGATATGGATATGTCATGTTATCAAAATACATGATCAGTTTTTTGGGGGGGTAAAATGGCTACCCATCGGCACTAGAGACTAACATCGTATTGAGCAAAATAATTCTCATTATCAACTACAGCTCAGCCTTAACTTGGCCCTCGCACCCACAACCGTTATGGTAATTGCACTTTTTTTCCGTCTGTGCCCCCTTACCAGGAACAACCTCCCTACTCATATCCAACCCTCTAACTCCATCGATATATTCAAGAAGAAACTTTAGACTCTCTTATTTCAAGAACAGAACCGATGATTATGTAACTGTGGATTATTGTACTCGTAGTCGATTAACATTTTGGCGCTTTATAAATTCTCCATATTGTTGTCATTATTATTATTATTATTATTATTATTATTATTATTATTATTATTATTATTATTATTATTATAGTTATTATTATTATTATTATTATTATTATTATTATTATTATTATTATTATTATTATTATTATAGTTATTATTATCATGGGGCATATTTTCATTCAGGAACTAACGATGACAAGTAACCACCACAATATCACCTGTCTTAGTGTCTATCGCAAGAAGGGGATAAAGGTGAAAAACGGCAGACTAATACTCTACAGGAAGCCACGTGCATCAGGCAATGAATAAAAATACCCCTCTCCCTCTTCTTGAAAGCTCGTCAAATTTTTGTTTGGATAAGTCGACGTAATTCGCGGTGATTTCGAGGAAAGGATTTCGAGACGGTGGTAACCCGGCGGTAACCCAGATTTCACAGTTTGCCCAGAGTCTTTTCCCACGGTAGTGCGGAAAATTTGTGTTTTTGCTAATTTTCCGCCCCTGTATGGATTAAAGGTAGGCTATAGCGGCTGAAACTCCTAATGGAGCTAACTACCTCCGTGGTATACAGGTATACCACCGTGGTATGATTCTTATTGTGTGTACGGTGTATTCCATATCCGCACCTACATCAGCGCAAGTGCGAGCGAGCGTGTATGCAAGTTGTCTTGGAAATAATGAAGAAAACTTTTAAAGATTGCCTGCCAAAATATTAAAAAAAGTCGGAAAGTAAAAGATTACTTTCAAGGACCATGTGAAATACAATGGGGTGCTATCCACCACCCCACCGTGGCGACTTTACAGTAAAAATGTTTTAAACCAAGATTAACAGACAGGTGACCTCAAGGAAGTGAGATGAAACCCACTTCACTGGTAAACCATGGATCTACGCTTATCATACACGGATGTCTGCACGTAATCCAGATTCTGGACATTTTATTGTTCGTAACCCCCATCATATAGTGGAGTACACGTATTTGCAGTTCGGATCTTGCTATATGCCACGGGTATACCTCCTGTCAGATGTGACTGGCGAGTACATGTACGGTAAGAAAAGTCAAATCAAGGAGGTTGATCAAATTATGAAGCTACATCAAGGCGAGTGTGTGAAGACAAGAAATTCAAACCAACATGTGAAAGCTTTCAGAGCAGCGGCGTGGAATCCTGCAACCGGCCGGGAGGTGTCTCGATCGAAAAAAATGGTGTCACTCCCAAGAAAAGGGCAATGTACTAAATGTCTACGTAGTCATTCCGGAATACTTCACTCGTTGGTATGCATTCTCAAGATTTGTCTGGAATTTCGAAGAGTCTGCGACATTCAATAAAAAGCATGATCCTGGTCGAAAAGATATCAGGAAAAAGATTGGTATGCCGGCATTGGATGCCAACTGGTAGTGTAATAGGTCCCAATTCTTTCTTTTTTCTTTTTTTTTCTTTTTTTTTTTTTGGGGGGGGGGGGATATTCGTTATTCCGAAGGTTTAATAAATCCGAAAATGATATACTAGTAAGGTTCGTTATTCCTAAGGTTCGTCGATCCGAAACACGCAACTTCCCTATACGTAAAGGTTCGTTAATCCGAAAATGAAAAAAGGTTTGTTTATCCGAAGATTTTTGCGTTCCGAAGATTTGTAATTCCGAAAATGAAATAAGGTTCGTTATTCCGAAAGTTCGTTAATGCAAAAGTGAAATGACGTTCGTTATTCCGAGGGTTCGTCAATCCGAAACACTCAAATTCCCTATACGTAAAGGTTCGTTAATCGGAAAAAGAAATACGGTTCGTTAATCCGAAGATTTGTAGCCTTGTTCCGAAGGTTTGTTATTCCGATGTTTCGTGATTTCAAAAAATAAATTAGATTCGTTATTTCAAAAGTTCGTTAATCCGAAAATAGAATAAGGTTCGTTATTCTCAACGTTCGTTAATCTCAAAACGTAGAGACGGTGCATAGTAACGAATCTTCGGAATTACGAACCTTTTTTTTTTCATTTTCGGATTAACGAACCTTAGGAATAACGAACATTGTTTTTGTTTTTGTTTTTTTTTTTTGGGGGGGGGGGATTAACGAACCTTCGGAATAACGAACCTTATTTCATTTTCAGATTAACGAAGCTTCGGAATAACGTGACTGTTACCCCGAATTTAACATACCACATTACACTGCTATAAAATTTTGCAACATGCACTGCAAAAAATCAGTTAATCCACGCTCTCATTAAAATAATTAATTCACAATTTCTAATCAATCAAAACGTTCTTCAGAAAGAGTCCAGTGGAACACATGGTTCAAACATGTTAAAATTTGTTTAAATACTTTGGCAGTTTCAATATCATTAATTTTATTTGATTATCGTTTTGTTTTTTTTTTAACCTGGATCAGTATATACAGGATTGGTTTCCACGTGGTCATCCCACGAGCTAAACATCCACGAGAAAGAGATCGAAAAAAAATAAAAGTCCATTGAATCATACTTCCACGAGTCATATTGCCCACGAGCTAGACTCTGGGCAAATAAGGCCTATAGTTTCTAGCTCATGGGCCTTTCTTATGATACTCGATGTGAGTTTGTAGTCATTGTAGTGTCTACCTCGTGGGCTGAATATATCGTGAGCTGTCTAGCTCGTGACGTGAGCCCGATTTCCACCCCAGTGGGTCCATCAAGCGCATTTTATATCCCCATAACGGCCAGCCCCCTCTATCACAGTCTTATAACCATAAAGCCATACTGATACGGATTACATTTGTGCCATTTGAACAATTATGATTGTGCATACTTCGATATGAACGGGTTAGATGAAGGGCATCAAAGTAAAACTCACCCATGTTCCATAAGAAGAGGTGCCTAAAAGGAGCAAAGTACTAGAAGTTTAATCAAAACAAAACAAAAATTAGTATTCAGTTATACCTTGATTTGTAAGAAATCAAGTGTGCATATTGCATTATCATTATGCATCCAGCGCAATCTATCCTTAGTTTCTCGTAGTTAAAACTGTCAAAACACAACACAACATGTAATCATGGAACTGTTGTAGCTCCATGGTAATAATCTGAAGACACGACCACCTGGTCCATTCTTATGCACAGAGTCTAATCAGAAACTGGATTAACCCGTTCAATCGGTAGTGCATTACGTAACCACGTCTCCTCCTCTGGGAGACGGTGTAGCGCCGGTGTCATCACTAACGAAGTTCACACGGTTATTTTACCATAGGTAGTACTTACATCGGGTGCTGTTCGTTATTCCGAAGGTTCGTTAATCCGAAACACGCAAATTCCCTATACCTAGACGTTCGTTAATCCGAAAATGAAAAAGGGTCTGTTAATCCGAACATTTGTGGCGTTATTCCGAAGGTTCGTTATTCCGAAGATTTGTTCATCCGAAAATGAAATTCGAAAAAACGAACCTTCAGAATAAGGAATCTTCGGACTGAAGAGACTTCGGAATAACGAACCTTCGGAATAACGAACTGTAACCCTTACATCGGGGTCATCCCACGAGTCATACGGCCCATGAGCTAGACATTGAAAAAAAAAAGGTCCACGAGTCATACAGCCCACGAGTTAGCACCAAATAAAGCAGGCCGACTGGCTAGACACAAAGTATGACATATCCATCAGCTAAACACTACACAAATAATGCCCATGAGCTCGAAACTATAGGCAAATATAAGGCCCAGGAGTTCGACACTACGTACATGTCGACATAGTGGGTCTTTTTTGCCTATTATAGTGTCGAGCTCGTGGGCCTTGTTTGCCTAGTGTAGAGCTCATGGGCTTTATATGCCTATACTGTCTAACTCGTGGACCGTGTAGCACGTGGGCCTATTTTAGTTGGTGTCGGGTTCATGGGCCTTGTTCACTTAATGTCTAGCTCGTGGGCTGTATGATGCATGGGCTATATGACTCGAGGGTGTCGACCTCGTGACGTGCACCCCTATACACCTACCATCGGCAGCAGGTGGAACTGCGAGATCGTTCACACGGTGTTGTCACCTTGATACGTCACACAGTTTCTATCAACTATCGCAGGCAACAACTGGGAGTGAATCTATTTAATATGGCCACATCATTCCCGAATGAACTCGGCAGAACATGAAGGAACCACACGCAATCACGCACCAGTGATCGGTACAATCCTCGGCCCCACAATCTCCAGGATAGCACTGAAAATGCGCGTAAACATGTGGCAAATGGTAATCGCAGACCATGACAGCAAGCTTCCGGGATAACTTACACAACTTACTATGCTATTTTTCTGACCACCAAAGAACGTTCTTCTCATTGTACTCACTCAATTTGAACGGTTTACTTTATGCGTGAGAGAACATAGAATATTTGACGTATAGGTCAGATTTCCGTTCGATCTATCTTGCATGACACGTCTATTCGTCACAAAGAATTGAAGTGTCAGAATTATTCTAACCATTATCCCTTGGTCGTAAATTATATTTTTTCAAGAGCTACACATATTTTTAAAATGAGAAGGGCTGTATTGCTCATGCCTAACTAAAGAAAACACATGTTTCAGGTTGCTGTTTTAGTCAATAAGAATATAACATTACTCTTCTAAGTTCTAGTAACTCGGGCCTTCATGTATTGTAACACTGTGAACATGTTATTTTTTGTGCGTTTTTCGTGTTTTTTTTTTTCACACTCTTCCCTACTATTCCTAAGTTACACGGCTACCTCACTCGCTCCTTCGAGAACTCTTTCATCTTTTTTTCATTTCTTTTATTTCAATTCTTTATTGAATACGTGGATGTGTTCATTTATTCCCGTCATTGGTTTCAAGATTGATTCGTTCCTTGACGATTCATCCTTCTCCTTTGTATAGTGATTCGTTCCTTGACGATTCATCCTTCTCCTTTGTATAGTGACTGAGTCTGTGTATTTTTCATTCATCGATGGTGCAAGACATTGTTTAATTTTATAACTAATTAACCATTCAGTCAGCCATTCATTCGCAGAACAATTTTCTTAAGACTGCCTTGCCTATCGTGTCAAGTGGTTGTTTTGAGCATTCTCAAGGTATGTGTGAAACGTTTTCAAATTCATGGTCGTATAGAAAGCACTTTATTCTCAATACCAAAATCGGTGGGGCATACCATGCAAATTGATAAAAGGCGTTGATTTAATTTTTATGATGCAGTCAACGTTTAAGAGGTTGTGGATATTTTTTTTTTTTCGGGGGGGGGGGGGGATAATTCCACATGGTAGCCCTGACTGCATTGTACGTGGGATACGTAATTATAACTATACAGCTGTATTTGTATTGTCACAGTAGAAGAGTTATGTGAAGAAGTTTTTTTCCCACAAAAAAAAAATAAATAAAAAATCTTAGTTTCCTACAAATAGTACACATTCCCCATGACCTTTGACTGTCACTGTCACTCCTCGCTACAGGTCATCTCCTTTCCGTTTATATATTTTGTTTGTAGTTTCTTTTCTCAGATCTGGTGTTCAGCAGGTTGAAGTACCAACTCGCCCACCCCAGGAAGACCTATCGCAGAGAAACACGACGAAGTATCTAATGATCCGCCATCACTTTCTTTTTCTGTTACTGTAATTGATGGAATCGTTATTTGGCGAGAGAGTGAACTTGGCGAGAGGGGGGGGGGGGTTCAGAGTGAGGGGTGGATGGAGGGGGAGGGGTGTGGTTGTGATGGTCTTCAGTAGGCGTTCTCACACCCCGGTGACAATGAGTTTGCCAGAAGCGTGTTAATTGGCCGTGCATTGTCTGGTACAAAGGGCGAACGGCGAGGACGAGCGTTCTTGTTCCAATGTTGATGAAAAATCCCCCTTACGCGTCCAGTGAGAGGGACAAAGGTCTTCACCACAGAGGGGTCTCAGGCCTTTTGTGTCTGTCAAGGCACAGATGGGGATCAAGTTGAAGGGAGGCAACCACTTTCACACTCACCAATTCCAGCATCGATCAACAATGAGACGTCAACGTCAAGTGCAGGAAGGCATCCTGATAGCTCGCAGAGAGTCCGAAGTGTATGTAAGCCTTGGTGGTGGTTTCCAGCTTCAGCAGCTCTGGAGAAGACACGGTCTGTGTGGAGGGTATTAGGTCAATGCGTATCATTTCTACAAGCATGATGATTGTCACCATTATGCATGCCTAATGTGTTTGCAACTGGTTTTTAAAGACCTTTTTATTTTTATGCCTCGAGCGTACATAAATATCAATGGGGGAAAAACCCCAGCACCGTGTAATATAAGGCAAACCAAAGGTAAACAAGCGACTTATTATATAAAAAAAAAATTTATAACAATATTATGCAAGGGTATTATTATGAATATAAGCGACGTTATTGATGTTGTGGTACTGCAAAAGACCAGTGTGCATGGTGAGTGTCTTTTGTCTGTGATGTTTATGATATGTGTAATAATGTTCTTTATCTAGTCGAATAAATGAAAATAAAGATAATGTGTTTGCATTGCATGAGACTATTAAAGTGTAACGGTGATTAGGAGACCCTCGTGCATTGAAGAAACATAGATAATCAGAGTTGGGAAAAAATCGGAAATGCACTGACAAACAAACAAACAAACAAACAAACAAACAAAAAAGAGCCCTATTCCTTGATCCATTTTGCGGAACTTTGCCATGGTTCTCAGCATTGAAGGTGCGATATCGGTGATTGGTAAGGTGATGGATCGGTACCATTGTGTGTTATCAACCCTTTATACTTGAAAGCTATAGCAACGATTTCCTCAAACTTTTTTTCATTGCCTTTGACCAGACACTTTGATATACCATTATATACGTACAGTAAATACCAATCATAGTTTTCAAAAATCGCTTTATCTACGACTCTGAAGAGTTAATTTTGTTTTTTCCACGAGCGGTATTCGGGCACAAACACGGTAACAGCTAGACTGAATAGACAGCAACTTGTAGTATGCGCATGTAAAAGCCTATATAGGAAAATGATGTTCCTATTTATAGGCAGGTAAGTAACTTCAGTCGGCCACTGGATCATGCGACAACCATGTATTATTGATATGCCGTAGATATCAGAATTATTATTGAACTCCCGCTCCACAACGTGTCACAGCTTTTCGTTTTCTCGTAAACTGAAAAAAACAAAAAACAAGAAAAAAAAAAACGTCTTCGGAAAGCGTTGTCGCCACTGAAACACTATTACCGCAGAATTCTATGGGCAACGATTATCTATTTCCCCCCAGTGCTATTTTCTCACGTTTTATTGAGTTCGGTGTTTTGAGTGGAGGGCAACTATCGACGCACGGGGAGTTATCCGCCCGGTAAAGTTCATCACCGTCAAACAATGAGCGGGTCAACCTGTTTTCCCGGCGAAATATTTAAAGGGGTGGTTGACACAGGCCCACGGCGCTGCTGGATCCCACTGCTCTCGACACGAAGAACTTATTCTTTCCATCAATCTTCACGCATTCTTGAACACACACAAACACGCACACATACGCACGTACACCCAATGTGTATGCAGTATGCTTGTATGTAGGCCTACGTAGTGTATGTGTGTGTATGTATGTATGTATAATCATTTATCATTATTGTGTGTGTAGAAAAGATATGCCTGTGTAAATATAAATGCAATGATGCGTATTAATGCAGTACGTGATATTCACGCAACTCCTACCTTTGACATGTGACAAAAATGGCTATTGTTGAGTTTCTTGGTGTTGACAGTCAGATGTGACGATTTGTGCCACTCTCTACATTTACAGAGCTGTGAATTATTCGTGCTAAGAGACGTTTAACATGATAATATAGGCCTATCTTTGCATCCTGCTGGTATAATTTCTCTCATGTTTTTTTTCTTCCTCAGCTAAGACGCTGTTGCCAAAAGAAGAAAAAGAAAAAACAGTCTCGTGACGCTCTAATTTGCAGAATCCTTTGACTCTGAACCAGAAATACCAACTCTGCATTTGAATTTCGAGGATAATAGAGTTTTGCCCGATTGGTCCCAGATCCAAACGGATGACAGCACGTGGGTCCTAATATTGTTTCCCTGTAATAAGCATCATGTTGCGTGCGCCCCGAGTTTCAGTGCATTAGCTACCATAAATGAACCTTGATGAAACTAAATCTGGAGGGGTTGGCTCAGACAACCAGAGTAAACTGAAATATAAAAAAAAAAAAAATGGAGCAGTGGAAGATTCGTCAAAATTGGACATATAAAACCAGGAAAGTTATATAACATTAAACCTTAAAAGTTTACATAAACTAAAATTTTGTGCACAAACTAACATAAATATCATGTTCTAGTCGGTGGTTTGGTAGTTGAACCTCTATCTGTAAGTTGTCATAACTGGTTGCAACAATGAAAATGTCATGAAAAATGTGCAATTTGTTTTTCTTTTTGACTTTATGTCCAAAAGAAGACAGTGAGGATTTGTGCGCGAAAATGTGTGATGAGGCCAGTATACATCATCATCTCAAGTCAGTGGTGTATGTCGTCGATATCAATATCAATTTTTCGGCAGAAAAAAAAAAATCAGTAACTCTTTGTATACTACATGTATACTGTGGGTCTATTTTTGATGAAACCTCGACAATATTGGTTGTTTGATTTTACTCTGTATAGAGAAAAAGAGACAGCTTGAACATGGTAGAGGAATTCTTCATACGAATAAACATTTAAATTCACTTGGCCATCGCGTCAGATTTATTTTTCTCCGTCGTGCATGGAGTTCGAAGGAATCATATCGGTGGAAATGAACGCAAAACAGGACGCATATCCTTTAAAATGTTTTCCGAAGTTCACTGAAATCTAAACTAGGCCCCAAGGGCTGCTAAACCTTTTGTGGGACAGTAAGCGCCCCTTTTTACCCCTGCCATCTCTGGACTCGAATCGTCCCAGGGTCATGCTTTGCTCGCTATGCCTCCCTCTCGGTCCCACCCTTTTTCCTCTGTCGCCCAGAGGGGTGGGGCAGGATAACGACGTCACCGCTCCTCAATAAAGCTGATCTACAGACTACCTGAACTACTCACCAATACGTACAGACAAAGCAATACACACATGCATACACACAAGACCCTACACACACATACACATATACATACATACATACACACTTGTTGACCCGTTGGCAAACACGGTAAAAGACATACACAGGGCCCAGGCCAAGAGAAGGGAGGTACACAAAGGTTAGACTCAGAGCGAGATTGGCTAATACGAGTTGCTTTCATCACTTTGTGCGTGCTCCGGGGCCGTGGGAGAATCGCAGGCTCTGGTCCTTTGTACGCACTGCTTTCGTTAGCTCAGCGGAGCATGAAGCCCGGCTGGGTCAGACTCGGGGGCAAGGCGAAGGAAAGAGCGGGCGAGATAGGGAGAGAGGGAAAGAGAGAGACAGAAGAAGGACATTAAAAAAATAACGACTCCAACTCAGAACGAACCAAGTTAAGAGCGCACAAGTTCAAGAGTAAGGCGATCCTACATGCCGTGGGAATGCCATACCCATGTAGTGGAATCGCTGCTGAGTTTATCACATTTTAAACGCCCTTTGGACTGCAGCAAAGGAGGCCGAATTGGGCCTGATTGGTGAGCGCACAGGTTTCGCTGCAGGATTAGAGTGTGGGAAAATCGTTACTGTGAGCTCCACACGCACACGATATACGCGCTCTTCGTTCGCCACTCCCATCGCATCGCCCGCTGCACATGTTTTGTGAAATTTTGGATCCCACGGACTCCAGTATACATGGCCGATCTACAGCGTTGAACGACGGGCTACTTATTGCACGTGTTCTCGTCCACTGACAAAGAGACAGCCCTCATCCATCGTGACACATTTTCTCACGTTTTCCTGGCTTCGAATACTACGGGACATGGCGACGTGTAAGACTAGGCATAGCCTGCCATTTTAGCTCTCGTCCGGGCGCGGATAGAATCGCAAGGAGTGATTTCCCGTAATAATGGAATTTACATCGGAATATGACGCATCTGTACAAGGTGTCACTCCAGCTACGCCCATGCATGGGGCACCCACCTCGCCCATTGTGGGGGCTACAGCGGGTCCTCTCCACGGGGATGGAAGACAGCACCAGCTACTGTTTCACGAAGCAGTTCAGTTGGAAAATTATGCGGAACTTGGGCGATTACTTCGGGCTTCACCACCTGCCCGTTTCGATGTGAATATATTTGACAGACACGGGCAAACCCCGCTGCACCAGAGTGTCCTAAAAGGAAACCTGGAGATGGTGAAACTGTTGGTTCACTGCGGAGCGGATGTCGCTCTGGCAAATCGGGAAGGATGGAACGCATTGCACATTGCGGCATATAGGGGTTACATTGACATAGCACTGTACCTCATCGGAGGAACAGAGAGTTATAAAAAACGATGAACGGGCTTCCCATAATCGCAATTATGAAGTCCGAGTGTCGAAATCTTTTAAGTACTACTCTGCAGCTATGCATCAAGATTTATATTTTTGCAACATAACACCGTTAGTATATTATGTAGCCATCCTATATATTCAACGCAAGGAGGAAAAAAAGTGTCATTGATAAAGATATTACTACCTCTTAGCTCGTATGACGCTCCCTACGGTTGGTACGTTATAGGCTCCCCAGCGCTGTCTGTCTCACTGGATGGAGTGCAGTGGAGTTATGGAATATATTTTCCTATGTTCGTTGCTGATGATTGGTGTTATTGTCAATATCTGCTTTATTTTTTTTTTTTCACCAACGGATTGCCAGAAAGGAAGCCGAACGTGAAGGGGGATCTCGGACGTCGGCGCATCGGGCGGCAAATTCTTCAATAACCATGGTTTCTACCACAAGTGCAGCTCGTCGCGTCGATTGTCTACCTGCAAAATTTTCCCAGGCTATTGTTGTAGCAGGCATTGAGGAGCTGAAGTGTGCAAACGTGAGAAATGGTGAAAGGAAAGGAGGGAACAGTGAAGTTCCCAAGCCGCGATAACAATGAAGCACTGTCCCTTGCCTCGTCCAGAACCAGCGGACGGAACAGGACCACGCACGGCACGGCCAGCTGTACTCGTGTAGACTGCGAAGCCCGGGTCGTTTATGATGGGGAGAGATAATGAAAGATTCTTACCACTGCACTCTGGATATTAGCTATTATTTGCAATGAGAATATTTGTAAGATCCAGCGTAAAAACAACGTGACCAATTTAGAATACTTCATCTGTACTTCGACTATATATATCACACTATTTCTTGCAAGGTATATTGCTTTCTCAAAAGAAGACAGTTTTATTCACTCGCAATATTTCTCTCTTTTTTTGTTTAATACTGCAGTTTATGTGTTATTTTTCCCGTTGAATTGTTTGCTGCGAGTTTTAGCGGCAGGTGGAACGTTTACTCTGCCACTGTGAGGATTAAGATCAATACCAGCGCACATGTGGTAAGCCTTCACTCGCTCAAGCAGTCTCCCGCCTGAAAAATCTGTTCGCATGTGTGTACCGTGGGGCCAATCTCTTGAAAGAAGTGGAGGACGGCATTTTTTTCTGTCTCTCTCATTCATTATGAACATGTACGTGTGTGGTGTATGTGTGTGTGTGTGTGTGTGTTCCCCACCGGCACCCGTCACACTCAAGGTCAGTTGCCATGGCGACAGACCAGGGCCCTGTTTCTCACTGTTCTCTCGCTTTCGGAGTGGAAATAGGAATCTGAGCCAGGTGTATGTGTGTGTGTGCGTGTTGGGTGTGTGAGTGCTATTGAAGGCCCTCCTGTACATAATGAGATTCGTGTTCAGTCTATGCCAACTTCATGGGTTGCATGCACCCTTTCAATACTTCATGTATTTCCCAAGTATTCTAATGCACTATTATCATTTTCTGAGAAAATATGCCGATTCCTGCGGCCGATAAGAGTGTACATGTAGTATGAATATCACTGTTTCTTTTCCGACAGGTGGCCGGTGGGTCGCCATTCGGGTGTCAGCTTGATGAGTGCGTGGCAAATGCGTTATAACGTATTATAACTACTCTAAATCAAAACCCCTGTACCTTTACTGACAAATCCTACTATCTACATCATTTCTTTGCCACTTTTGTATTCACGATATAAATGTACCAAACAGCTTCTGTATTTCAACTGAACCTTTCAATATCAGTAATGCAGCATGCTATTGTAGTCTCGTCTTATTTTTAACACATGACCTATTAATCTCTGAGTTTGTAACTTATGAACGGTTCTTGTACGTACCGCTTGAAAGTGAAAGTGGAAGGTCATTTGTATTCAGTAATATTCGTATCATCACTGCCATATTATATGCTGAAATGTTACTGATTATGTCTATCTAAGTCATTCGAGACACTAGTTATTCATTCTCATACTCATAATTTAAGACCAAGTTGCATAAGGTAGCATCTCGACAATCCCCACTCGTGGGTGTGTGTGATATATCTCCTTCATGAAGTTCGTCGATGTATTAAAGCGAGAAATCCATGTAAATAACAGGGACATGTTTATGTACAGATAGTGCTCTCGTCACGGGAACGTCCATGAAATAGTTACACGTTGTCTGTGAAATCACAAGAGTTGAGACTGAAGAGTTTTTTTTTTTGTTTTTGTTTTTTTTTTTTGTTTTTTTTGTTGGTTTTTTTTTTATGGATGAAGGACAAAAAGTCATACATGATGTACGCCACTTCGTCTACAGTGCATAAAGTATTACCCAGTGTATTAATTGTCTATGGATGTCAGTTCTTGAGATGCATGACGTAAAATTCACGTGTTTGACTTCTTCTGCTAGCTGTACACACATCGTAGCTACTGTATGTCCCTTCAGAGGTGCACCTGTTCGTGTTTAGACAATTTTTTTTTTGTACTTATTCTCTGAATACTGTAGGTCTTTAACAAAGCAGTATGTTTCGCAGAACATGACGCTTACTCTATTCAGGGGGGTGGTCCACCTCCCCGCTTTATTTTTCATGGAACGAACATAGCAAACTTTGGTTACAATAGCGGGATTTTGTCTTCATTTTGTCCAGTGCATACGCTTGTTCAAAGTCGCGTAAATCGCAACAGCCATTATTATATGAGACATTAGGCTAATCAACGAGGAAGAAAGACTCAAACAAGTCTAACTGCTTCACGGTGCCAACAGTAGAATCATGACAACTATTCAGCCGTGTGACGTCATCATGTGATATAGGCCTATACACCATGTCTATGCACATGTATAACTGCACATACCGAGGTTTCGTGTTGATTGTTGAACAAAATATCGTACCATATGAGAGGTGTCGGACGAGATTATTAAATTTCGTATCACACATGGTTCCAAACATTTCAATACTCTGAATGGCCTATACATCATGCTTACAATGTATAATTTTGAATGCTCAGTCTCAGTTGTTAACAAGTGTATTTACAACTCACGATATTGCAGTGTAGGCATTTATAACAAGTAAGATTGCGATATAGACCAAGGTGTAATGCAAGATGCAATTCGTGTGTATCCAGATGACATCTGCTCTATTTATATATATCACCAAAAGGCAGTCATGAGCAACTGGCCTTGAGTATGTAGTAGGTCCTCCAAATGTCCTCAAACTGAGCACTAATGCTTTGGAAGTATATGTATTCTCTTCCTTTTATTTTCAGGATTGCCTATCCTTAAGGCATCTTCCAGTCATATTTGAATTGAGTGATACATAGTATCAACAGGTAATAAGAAATGTAAGAAAATGTAAACGCACAAGAGTCGTATCAAACTACATTTGGCACTTGATATTGAAACCCGCGTACTATTATTAACAAGACTAGTGACTCATTATATTCTGTACATGTGTGTATGTGTGAGGACATGTTACTTGTAGCTACTACATCTGTTTGTTGTCAGTGATGATGCAATGGCAGGTTACACATTAATAATGCTCCATGTCTTACTCTCATTACATGAAAATACCGGCCTGATATACTAGCTCCTAGGAAATCGATTATATCTAATAACAACTTTGTCAAGTATCTTTCACGTAGCGCTCACAAGCAAGCAAATTAAAAAAAAAAAAACTGCGCTATTGTATGTTTATAAAATGTATTGTCTACAATCGAAAAATGACCTGTTCAGATATTAATCCTTTTCGCTTCCTTCCCCGGGGCTGAGTTTTCAAAGAGGAGCAAAGTGAAATAGTGTATGTACAAGCATGTGAGTAATACCAAAATTAATTTCCTTCGTGGCCTATAAGATTTAAGTCTTGATAAAACTGGACAGAATGTGGAGATCCGTGGACAGCAAGTTGTTAGTGAAGATGTCAGAATGTCAGTTTTTCAGTCCAGTTGCTTTCCATCTCCTTAACAACGAAAGTTACGGAGGCGATTATCTTTCGGTATTTTGTTCAATAGTCTTACAGGAGGGCTAGACATCTGGCAAAAAAAAAAAAGAAGTCGAAATATGGACTAACAGCCTTCGCGTTTAGTGAAATGCTCAGAGATGGCGCTAGACTTTCATGTTACAGAGATCTCCATCTGTGAAAATGGCCACTTCTTAATTAATGGCGTCGTTTGTTTGTTTTTTCAGTAATGTGTATAAGGTCGTTGAAAGTCATTTGTTTAACATTGTATACCAGAGTAGGGGCACAGCTTGTGCAATCTTTGCACCATGCTTTTTTTTTTCTTTTTTTTTTTTGTAAGTGAAATGCGATCTGTAGCTTACCTGCTTTTCACCCTTTACTGTCGGAAATATCGTGTGTTGATGTTTCTTTGTTGAGTTCTGGCTTTTCATGTCGCTTTGACCATGTATTCCCTTTATAAATGTGAACCGAATACCGGTATTGGGTATTAGAAATGTACAGTAAAGCGATCTTCATCATTTCGAGCAGTTTCTAGTGAAAACTATGATGCATGTAAACATAGATACTATATATATTTTTATATGATCATTATTGAACTTGTATATTATGATGCCATACTCGTTTTGTTAACATTAGACGGGGTAATGCACTATAACAGTATTAAAAGACGTCTACGGTAGATTATCCGCAAATTGTGTCTTACGGAACTTCTCTGCTTCTTCGTGTGAATTCTCTATTTAGTAATGCTGCATCTTATCCTACTCTGCGAGTGAAACCGTTCGTACTGGTTTACAGAAAAGCTTTACGTCATGACCAGGCAAAAAGTCAAAAGAGCAATTTGTAGCAACAGACGGAAGCAAGCGTTGTGCAGTAACGATTTTCCGGTTGCGGTGTTGTAGTGTGTTTTACTGGTTATCGTCGTTTTTGTAATTCTTCTGTTTCATGTTACGTAATGGATAACAACATAGGGAATATGAAGGAGTGGAAGAGGGTGGATGCACATCTGTACGAACTACAGTATTTGATTGTAGACTTTCTGCTTATTCTTCTGCATAAGCCGCCCTCCAGTTGTACACTGTACTCCCATGTGATTATACCACATTTGCAAACGACTTTTCCCCACTGTGCCCGTGAATTCAGTCCTGTAATAGTTTCATATAGGCCTACACTTTACAAGTGTGATTTGTACATCGTGCATTTACAAACTTATCTGCACCCCCACACACCATCGCTGACCCAAATGGCAACGAAATTCGGTGTCCACGGTATAGCGTCGTCAATAAGCACAGGTGTATCCCAAATACAGAACGAGTACATGTAGGCCTACAGTATAACTGTGCCGTGAGTAGGAGCAGGGAGATGGGAATGTGATGTTGAGTGCGAAGCCTCATCCCAATACAATAGTCGAGATGACACGTGACCTCAGTCACATGGAGTCACGTGATAGCCCTGCGAGGGTTACATGCACGGTTACATGTGATGTAGGCCATGTCTGGAATTCCGACGCCCTTGACTAGTCCACTGGAGAGCTGCAGACTTGGCACGGGATGATAAAACGGGTGGGCAAAAAAAAAAGGAAAATAGAATTATTGGCTAAAAGGACAATCAAGCTTTTAAAGATAATAGTAGGCCTACATGTACATATTGACTTGCCTGTCTTCCCCATTCTTTCAGTGTCATTTCACCAACTTTCAGAATTCTCCTCTCGGACATGGTCACGTGACTTGCGCTGCGCCCCATACAAGTTTACTGCATTTGAATGTCTTACCTTGTCAATGGGAGGGTTTATGAGTCGTAGAAATAGTGTAATTTCAATCCCCTCAAACAACACTGATTGCCAGAGAACATGCAGCAGTGAGGATGGTGTGCATTTTTGCCTTATTAGCTCGTTCCATAATCCATAGTGGAAGATCAATTATACCCATAAGTTAAAATTATTATGTGCTCAATTACAGACTGGAGGTACACATCCATGAGTTGTGGATGCTTTCGTTTACCCTGTACACTTCGAATTTCCATCATATATTATTTTTAGAGATGATTATAAAGATGACTTATAGCATATAGTCTCGGCAAAAATTCGAGCTTTTCTAGTCTGTCTCCGAGCTTGACGGTGGAAATGAGACGCGACCGTGTTCCATGATACTTGTACTTCTCTGAACTGTTTTAATCTTTTTAAATAGAAGAATAAGCCATCCACCAGTCGCCTTAGGGGGCTTTCTCGTTAAAGTTCAATGCTAGGGCATGGAGCTACTAGCTCCGTGGCTAGGGGGGTATCTCTACAAACCTCAAGGAGCCTATTATATATCGTGTTTGTGAATACGTGTTATCCACACCGGTTTATAGTTATTTCATGGAGCTACGTTATTTTTCCCCAAAAAGCGCTGAAAAAAAAAAAAAAACAATCGTAGGGGCCACTCGTCCCATAAGAACGAAAAAATTTCCATTTACAACTACAGTTGTAGGTATTCTTTTTAATAACACCTGGATGATTGGAAATATGTACTTCTACGTGAATCAATTTTGCGTTCACATGTCAGTTGTATTGTGAAAATTCTGTATCAGTTTTACCAATTATTTCGGTAGCAAGATGTCTTGACTTGGAGTGCGAAGGGTACTAGTATGTATGTGTGTGTGTGTGTGTGTGTGTGTGCTGGGGGGGGGGTGGTAGTACGACATGAGTTGAAAGGTCAACAGAGCTGTGGGGTGTGCCGAAGGGATGTGTACGTGCCGCTGAACTCACACCTGTGCGACCCAGGGGGCACGTAAAAGATGGCGGCAAGTAATTTGACAGCCTTCTGCTCAGAAAATTACTATCCATACACATACCAAGGAGGTACGAGTGGTCCTTGCACAATAATAAAGAAGACGGGAACAGCCTGTACTGACAAATGTGTCGATGACGTGTCAATAGATTTTCCAAACTAATATTCTTATTGTGGTGGGTGATCTTACGTTGTGCATTTGAAGACCAAGGTTATGACAATCACATGATGATGGGAAAGAGTCGGGGTAGAATTATATCTCTACAATGTAGACCCTGTCTTCGAGATGATATGGAAGAACTTGTCATTGTGATTACAGTTATTGACTACTTGATCGTTTGGAAGGCAAGCCTCTTTGTAGAACTAAATACAGAGGGCTCAAATTTAACACCTACATGTAGGTCTTCGACATGAGGTTTATTTGTTAAATTTTGCAAAATTTAGAAGATCCATATTGAAATCTGTCATTTCTTTCGGCCAAACTACACGTGTCTCTGGAACTGATGTCTTGATCAAGCAGGACATACAAAAGTAGTTTAATTTTTCTTCAGCAAGTAGAATTGATATGGCATAAAATCCAATTGCAGTCGATCGACAAGCAGCCAGTATTTCATTGAAAGTATAATTTTGCTTTTGCGGTTAAAATTCTTGCAAATGTCAATTTCAATACCGTCAATACATTTTGTCAACGAATACAGTAAAGCCAAACACCGAAAAAAGAAAATGAGATCGGACACTAAATAGGGCCTATAGCGTAATCAAATTTAGGGATTTCAACTTCCAATGTGTCTTCACAAAAACCACTAGTCAGATTATTGGTGGCGTCAATGGCATGTTCATTAAATTTTGATGAAACTGTTGTAAAGGAATAAACTGTATCCCCAGCACCAAATTAACTGAATGGCTGTCATAGAAATGTTAAGAAAACGTTCTAAGAAAAAACAAAACACGTCACTGCAAAGTAATCAAAATCATGATCTTAAATCGTGACGCATTTGGTACTTGGCCTTATACAGTTTATTGATATGGATATACACTGTATTGATATTGTAAACCATAAGATAAGTGTTAGGCGATAGTTTATTAAGTCATTCAATTTGGGTAATGTGGGTGTCACAGATATTACTGCTATTTGTTTGAACTTTCACATTTCCGTAACATTTTATGCCCGTTTGATGACACCTATCCTGCATGACGCGTGTTTGGTTTTAGTCGACATTGTATTTGTCAAAGTAAGATTGAAGATGGGGTAGCTTTTTTATTCATGAATGTGGTTTTCGGAGCGCTTGGAAACTATTTTTTTCTTCATAATCAAAATGTGATTGATTTCCTAATGGATTCAGGTCACAGAAATGCAGTTACAAATTTCAGCTTCTCTGATGCTTGTTTACAGTTTACAAAATCCTGTTCATTCTGAAAGAGAAATTAAATTACATGTGAGTGTATTGATACCACCATGATTGTGATCGTTTTATGTACATTGTACAATGTTCGCGTCGTTATCCTTTATTGTGCAGGTTACTGCTCTTTCCATTTAGGTATCCCGTAGGAAGTGTAGGGGAATTATCCCTCCCTTTTATTCTCTTCTCTTGTTACCCGCCTTCTTTTTCAAAAAAAAAAAAAAAAAAAAGGCTGGGGAGAGAAAGGGGGGGGGGGGGGGCAAGATAATGAAGGACGGAGTTGCAAGACCGTCTGAAAGGTGTTCCAGGCCTTGCTTTCAATGGGGAGGGACCGACCCTCTATCGTCTGCGGCAAAAGTAGGCTAGCAGAGGGGTCGGACCGAGATTGAATGCTCTATCACCAACAATAGACTTGTCACGTCACAGCTCATTAGATCCGCGCAAAAATTACATTTTGTTCCGCGATTCCATTCCATTTCCCACGGACGTTGAAAGGAGAGGAACCTTGAATTGCATTTTAAAGGACGGATTGAGCCATTTTCGTGGATGGGACCCTTAATAGAGTGTTTCGTATATATGTAAAGGAATGTTTGCTATGTCATTTACCGACCAACGTGTCACGGGGACCCTACATGCCCGCCGGTGAAACTAACACAGTTAAAAAGGAATGCAGAAACATGTAGTCAGTTCGGGTCATGGTGTCAGTGACCACTCACCTTTAGCTATTTACAAACGGATAACAATTGCAAATTTATTTGTGTGACTATTTATGTAGGAGTAAGTGAGTGTCGTCGACACTAGCGTGTTTGCTCCAGAAGGACACAACATCACAGATATACACATAGTGTTTGCGATGGCCTCATCTTGTATAGGGCTATCCAGCAGCGGTATTGTTTGCTATTTGACTTGCCTAAAGTTATAGGCACAGCTAAGTTAGAAGTGTGACAATGTAGACTATACAATGTAATTACTTTCTGAACTCAAGAAAGTAGTGTCATTAGCATTTCAAAACACAAATTGATAGAATACGTGTATCGAAGGAAATTAGACAGCTACTTCCAACTTGGATATCGGAAAGTCTTGTATCAAGGCGTTAAAGTGGATGATTGAAGAATTTATCTTGGTCATATGTATGACGTCACTTCCCTTTACTCCTTATTTGGTTCCTCAATATATCACCAATTAGAATTTTCTGTTAATGCATGTGCATGTTGGTGATTCTATGCAAGATACATCATGGTCGTACACGTTCGCATTCAGTCATGTGACCAACAGGATTTTGAGGTTACCTTGTGACGTCATGTGAAATAACCTTTTGGCAGTGAGTTGTATCGTTCTTAAAAGTTTTACGGACCCTTTGGCCAGATTTCAAGATTTCATTCAAAGAAACAAAAAGTTAATCAATGACAATAGGCAAATTTATGGGCAAATTTCGGAAGAATTGTGACTATCAATAATTGTGTGTGTTAACTTTAACTCTAACTGTCAAAAATTCATTATCAGAGTGAGATTTCATTAGATAATGACTAAATCTCTGTTCTGCTATGTCCACAAAGATTCGAAAGCAGCTCTTTGATGTATACGAGTTTTTAGTGCTCAATGAATACGAAATTATTTTGGATCCCAAGAAAGTGAACACCTACCCACCCATTTGTAGACAAAGTACAGACTTTGATAGTTGAGAGTATAATTGTGAGTGAAAGATTTGTTAAGATCCGAAAAGTGCGTCATGTGGTGCACACTCGAACACTATAATGAAAGTATAGGTGGGTTTGGAATGCCCCCCCCCCAAAAAAAAAAAAAAAAAAAAAAAAAAAAAAAAACATGAACCGAGGCTTCTCTGAACATACACGTAAATCACTGGTCCACTTTGTGTACACAGGAGTAGAAGATCTCGCAAAGTTGCATGAAATAACGTTCCGCCCCCTTCTTTCGGGTCCTTTCTTATGCAATACTTTGGGAATGACGAGTCGATATCATACCTTCCAGTTTCGCACCAGCTTATTTCGTGGGAATTTGGCGGCATTTTCCGCGGGATCAAAGACAATCATCTACACACCAGTGCCGTCCCCAGAATTTTTTCCTCTTCACATTCTATTGACACGTCCACGGGCTATGATCACGTGATTGGCATTACTTTTTTTTTTTAAAGAGTGGACCTTTAGGCGCTTATACTGTACTTGCTCGTCTGTTTGTGATCGTGTGTCGATGTCTATGCGTGGATGTGTGAGTGTAAAATCAAGGGATACTTAGGAGCGCAGTAGAAAGCACCCGATTCATCATCCAATTAGCGTAAGTCATCCTCTCACAGGTCTGGTATTTTGGGGACAGTTGCCTCTGTGTGTTTGTACGTTATCCCCTTTGTACCGACCGAATCACAAGGCAGTTCTACAAATTTACATACACGTATCGGCACTTATGGAGGCACCGGCATGGTAAATAACAACGGGTGGAAATAAAGAAAAGAAAAGAAAAGAAAACCCCAAAAGAGAAGAGAAGGGGAGGGCTCAGCCGGTTGGTAAACATTGGCACAATTATGAGGTCTGACGGGAAATGGGGATTTCGTTCTTTCCCAGGACGTCTTCACGTTGTTGAAGTCACTCCGGGAGTTTAATCAAAGTAACAAACATCAGGTACACACACACACACATACACACACGTATATGATTAGTTATGCGTGTATACACTCATACATGTACATGTACTCGTATACGTCGAGTCACTGAAAAAGAACCATAAAACCGCCATCCTCTTTCGTAGACAATTTAATTCGTATTCAAATCGTCAAAGAACGATAAAGCTGCTAACGATTTTACGATCATCTTCTTCGTCTGCTGGTAGCTATCATTCTTTACCAAACATCATCGTCATCATTATCACTTGTCAGCCCGCCTGAATTATCTTTGTATTTTTATCATTATCTGCAGTCGCATTAGTTGTTAGCACAAAATAATATTGAATTGACAATAGGCCCTATACATATACAATGTATACATTATGTATATTGTAATCGTTCTATTTTATCGGGAATTAGTATTCTCTGAGGGAAGATCTTGAATCTTGAACATCTGGAACCATGTGGTCAAGGTTATTGCCGATAAGCGACGTCACTCGACTCTTCCAGGTGTTCAATCACAGAATTTGGAGTTGTGAGAAAAAAAGTATATATATATATATATATATATATATATATATATGTGTGTGTGTGTGTGTGTGTGTGTAAACCCATGTAAACAATTTGCGCGTGGACAGATTTTTGGGTTATTCTGATCAAAGTATATGACATTCATATTTTACATAACGGAAAGTTTAGTTGGACGGGGTCATCCTACGATACATATACCGACACCCATACTGGTCATACGGCGCAAGAATTCCACACTGTAAAAAGTTCCAGGAGTCAAACCGCCCACGAGTCATACAGTCCATGAGGTCGGCCCTTGACAAATAAAGCCCACAAGTCCGACACAAGGCAAACAAGGCCCAAGAGTTTAATACTGCCCAAAAGGCCCAAGAGACCGACATTACATCATGAGGTCTCGTGGGCCTTTTTTAAACTCGTGGGTTTTATGACTCGTGTGCTGTATGACTCGCGAGTGTCGACCTTGTGACGTATAGTGTGTTGTCTGCTCGTTCCGCAGCATGTCCAGTAGTTCCAGGACTACAATGTACATTTGTATTATTGAAGTTTCGATTAATTAGAGCAGTATGTGTGTGTGTGTGTGTGTGAGTGTCCAATGTATGAATGTTCTTGATAGGCCAATTAACATCTTTGCTTGAAAAATGGTGAAGACAAATCAGGTTGACTTGAACATCTCTTTATCAAGAAGTGATAGGAGACCTATAGTAAAACCGGAGCTAAAAGCCCAAAATTTAGGCTTTATAATTTCGGCTGGAAAATTTAGGCTTGAAAATTTAGACTTCAACATTGAATGTTATAAATGGCGGCAGTTATTTGACAAATGTGACGCTAAAGATGTTACTATGATGTCCGTTAAAGAACGCACGGTGATATTAGATGAAAAAAAAAAAATTTTTGATGCGTGTTGGTACTGAGTAGATCCCCTGTATGGCACATGACGCAGTGTAAATGTGCCATTCATGACAAAAACATACTTTTACGATGCCGTGTGCTGAGTGCATTTACTATGGTCTGTACGACGTCAAGAAAATCAATAGTGTGTTGAGGATGGAAGTTGCGTTTAATCTCAGATTGTGATTCAAAATAATGTCAAAGATTCGATTCGATGAAATTTGAGGCATAAAAATTATGAAGAAATTGCTTCAAACACGAACGGTTATGATGATGTGCCACTTATTTATGATGTAGCGTGTTACTGTATCAAGGTGATATAAAGAAACATCCTCAAAGGCTTAGTAATATACACATGCAGGGTCAGTTTCTGATGCTCGACGAGATGCTGAGTGATTGCAAAGGAATATGATGGCCAATTCAAGTGAAATGTGTTGGACTATTCATTTACACACCTGTGTAATAATCCATCTGGAGTTAAAGGGATGGTATAGTTTAGGTTGAAGTGGAGGATTCAGATTCTGACTTTTTGTGCGATAATTATAAATCAATTGTGAATTATTAAAGAGCATACAATTTTTAGAGGAATGCAAAGTTCATTTGATCAAAGTTGGTTTTGAAATGGCTGAGATATCTAAAAAACAAACAAACCCAAAATGGTCCTAATAAAAGATGGGTCTCACCTTTTATTAGACCTTGTTTGTTTTTGGATATCTCAGCCATTTCAGAACAAATTCTCATCAAATACCTTTGAAATACTCTTAGAATTGTAAGCTTTTTCGTAAATTTTGTAAGAGGGTTTCTCATGATCTAATAAAACCATGATCTCAAGAAATCCGACGCCCCATCTCAAGCATAACTATACTGTCCCTTTAAATAATCTGGTGGAAAAAGTCGACGTTAGCTCTCACGGACCCTCGTTAAAAAGACATAGCCTTATCAGAATCTGTATTTCACTTTTGACTCACGATGTCCTCTCGACAAACATTTGGACAGAAATGCCTTTTTCTTTTGTTGTTGTTGTTGTTGTTGTTTCTTCAAAAAATAGTAGATTCAAAATCGACGCAAAGTTTGTACCTCGCATGTGTATTTTCATCAGAATTTTGGGAATGTTGAATGTAAAAATATAAATGTACAAAGTATATTGACAGCCTCTTTCATTCGGCAGCCAACTGCCGCTATTAAAACAGGTGTATGTAATGATATCATGCACTATTGCCTGGATTTGCAATCATTAATATCATGGGCTTTAGGCTGTCTTTTCTATCGCCAACCTGTTTGAATGCAACGCAAATGACATGTTATCTGATGGTCGAGGAAATAGCTACATGAAATCAGGCCAAATGGCAGTGAGTTTACTGAATGTTAATTGTAACAGATGGCAGAAGTTAACTTCTTTCCATACAACTTGTTACTCTTTTCGTTCGCTGCATGCAACTCGCGGTGTGCGCTATGTGATATTAACTTGCACGGATTTTCAGTTAAAGAGGAGTTTCATAGTATCTTGCAAAGGAGAAATCTTTAACTACAAAGTTGTAGATTTGCAGTGTATTGCGAAGCACTGACATATATTCGATGTCATTTTCAGCTATTTGTTTGCCCAGGGTTGTTGGTAAACCTGGGATGTATTATGTTTCGATTATACCGAAGCAAAATGAGATATGAATTTTGATTTGTTCATGATGCATATGGGTCAAATTTTACGTAAATACTGTGCTGTATTTTCATAATATGATTATACTCTTTAGTGATGTACAGTCCGAATAATGCTATTATTTTTCTTACACGCCAGTATTGAATTTACAATTGTGTCTCCCTGTGTGACACAATGTGAGTTGATCGACTATGTATCGTTTATTTGTACATGTTACCATGTACCTTTTGTGTAGATTACCGAAAATAGTCCGCTTGATATATCGACACAACCAGTTCAATGTTATTTCTATTCGAACTATATTATGTCGAAAATGAATAAATTATATGACGAATACTACTATAGTTAGGACACTGCTTTGTATGATACAGAAGATGACCAATATTCATGTTGCTTGTATATTTTGTTTATGGAAAATGGAGACAAATTATTTTAACCAACTATATGTGTGTGAATACGCTTCTGTCTTTGTGTACGTGAATGCAAGTCGAGAATAAGAGAGAGGAGTACAGGTGTACTACCATACACATTATAGTATGCACACTGGAAATTCGATGTAAAGAGCTTCTTTCTAACGGGAAATTTTGTTTACTATATATCAAATATTTTGTTATATCAGTGGTTGAAACAAATGGACATGATTTCGTTTCAATGGGAGAAAGAAAAGCGTTCTTTATAACTTGTATTAAGGCATTACATTGTATTGTTTTATCAAATCTGTTCACACCGATTCGAATTTCCAGTGTATCAACACATTAAACACACCCAACCATGCACGTTTGCCGGAAACAAGCCTGTGTGAAAATCTTTAGACCTATTCTTTCACTTTGTCGTGTTGAACGAATGATGATTTGTTCTTGTAGAAGACTATATGAACCAGCTTTCTCAAAGTGCTTATAAACACCTTTAAAGAGGAATTCCGGAAGACTTAAAACTTAGTCTGATAGAAAAGAGTAAAATTTTATAGGCACAACAGAAAAAAAATGTTCAAATTCCGATACAGATTAAGGAAGTTATGAAATTATGATATTTTGCTGATTTTCACAAAGCGACAATATGAATATGCAAATAAGTGAGTTGATGTCATCACCTCACAACCTGTCATGCCGTTTTTACACAAAATCTTGAAATTTCCTTCTTGTTATTGTTGCTCAAATGCAATTATGCCCCAGCCTCAAATTCTGCGATATCTGACTGATCTTTATTTTGAAGATATATAGCCATGCATACCATGATTCACATTCATGATTCATATTCATGATTCTCTATAGCTGAAAATTTGATTTTTTTCCCATTTTGTTTTTGTGAGCGATCAATAGGAAATTATGAGGTACTTCAGACCACTAAATTACATATTCATATCCACTGTTTGTTGCAAAAATTAGCGAAATTTCACAATACCATCACTTTCCCGTTTTTAAATCTGATTTTGATGAAATTATCATGACCGTTGTGCTTATAATGATTTTACTCTTTCTTTATAGACTAAGTTTAAACCGGTCCGGAATTCCTCTTAAAGAAGAAATCCAGTCCAAAGTCTGATAAAAAGAGTAAAATCTTACGAGTTCAATGGTAAAAATTTGACTGAAATCGGATGAAAAATAAGGAAGTTATGAAATGTTGAAGTTTTGCTAATTTCTCCAAAACAGTTTTTGTACAGTGGATATGAATATGCAAATAAGTGACCTAACCATGTCATACCCTCACAATTTTCCATTGATCGTGTACAAAAAAAAAACAAAACAAAACAAAAAACGAAAATTCAATGTTTCTGTCATTGAAGTCTGAAACATAATGTTATTCCTGGTTGATGATCAGTTAGATATACGAGGATTTGAGCCTTGGGCAATGCTGGGCATAATTGCGTTTGAATGAAAAATCGCAAATATCAAAATTTTATGTACAAACTATATGGTAAGTTGTGAGGGAATGACATGCTCACTTTTCCATTTGCATATTCATATTGACTGTTCAAGAACTGTTTCCCCCGAAAATAGCGAAACTTCAAAATGTCATAACTTCCTTATTTTTCATCCGCTTGCGATCAAAATTATATCGTTGAACTCGTTAAATTCTACTACTGTATTTCTTATCAGACTAACTTATATTTGGACTGGATTTTCCCTTTAAAAAGTTCTCCTCTGTGAATTCTTATAATTATGCAATTCGACGCTGTGTTTTAAAGGGATGGTACAGTATTGGTGGAGATGAGAATTAGGCTTATAACTTTTTGTGAGATACCAAGAAAACATTTATGATATAGTACAGAGCATACCATTTTAAGAGGTATTCAAAGTTTATTTTATGAAAATCGGGTTTGGAATGACTGAAACATCCAAAAACAAAGTAAAACAAAGCGATCGTAATAAAGTGAGAGTCCCACACTTTATTAGAATCGCTCTTTTTTGGATATCTCGGCCATTTCAAAGCCAATTTTCATCAAATAAACGTTGAATTCCTCGTAGAATTACATGCTCTTTCATATTTCATAAGAGGTTTCTCATTATCTCAACAAGAAATGTTAGACACTTGAAATTAGGTCTCAACCAAAACTATACAATCCCTTTAAAGGGAAATGAAATGAGGATTGAGGTTTTTACTTATTACGTGACAATTAGAAAGCACTTAGGTCTATATGAAATATTAAAGAGCATACAATTCTAAAGTGGGTTCCACCTTTAAACTCGATCATTTTTTGTTACTCCATTTTCGGATATCTCACCCATTTCAAAACGAATTTTCATTGAATAAATGTTTAATTCAGCTTAGTATTGTATGCTCTTTAGTATTTCCTATAGATGGTTTCTAATTACATGTATTTCGAGAAAAAAAGTTCAAATCTGAATCCCAATCTCAACTAAAACTATACTATCCCCTTTACTGGTCTTAGCAACAGAGAATCAAACAAACAAAACGAGAGAGGGACTTCATCAAAATCATATCTCGCACAGGGAAGTCGTGGAATCGAAAAGTTTCGCATGCGTTAATGAGACAGCTTTACAGGTGTACAACGTACAAGAGTGTTTGTAGGCAGATCCGTCGTCTCATAGTTCACCCATGGACCAGGTAATGACTCCCCAAGAGAGTTTCCTTTTTTATGAACTAAGAACAAATAAACAACAGTAAAATTTGCACATTTATCTCACACTCATATTTTTTTTTCTTCATCTCTGATGCTAATATTAGCTAGATCTCAATCCACTTCAGTCGAAAGTTTGAGCCACGGTCAGACGTATTTATGCGCATTATCACAAATACATGTATCTGCGTTATATAGGATCTGCATGCTTTATCATTTAGGAATAGGATCGCGAAGATTTAGTGTCGTCGATTATATCAAGTCGGTACCAACGTATGATTTTTGTTGTTGAAAAAAAAATCATTCGAAGAAAAACAAAATCAAAAGGAAATATTGAGGGGAAACACACACTCGTTATCACAGCAGTTCCTTTAAAACTAGTTCAGCATTTGGTGTACTTTGAACCCATTATAGGCATTGCTGTAATGTCTTTGCGAGCATAAAGCTCGATTGATCATCGCGCAGTGAATACCCAAATTCCCATTGTATTCCGATATTATTCTTTGCTGGAAATACTTCCTGTGGCAGTTTAAAAGCAAATGTTTGATCACTTCTTCTATGGAAAGGAAGAAAGAAATTTCGATTTAAAGGATTTGTAATTGTAAACGATTGAAACTAACAGCAGTAAAAGATGTCCAATGTGTAGTTAACTTAAGAAATCTACTGGCGATCCCATTCTTCATTTTGAAGAGAGAAACATACAAAATATGGATGACAAACGTCGGACTGCTCTGGTAAACAAACTGAGTTTATCATAAAATTTAACTAACGGACGTTGAGTGGCAATCTACAACTTCATTTTCTTTGTTGAGAGTCCGTATGTCGAAAGTCGAGTTCTTTCTTATCTAGAGTAATTACAAATATTTTGTTACTTACCTAACCACAGTTTCTATACGTCTAGGCTGTCTTCCTTCCCCATTGTTGTCCATTCTGTGGCCAGGAAAATATTACTCGTAAGAAACAAGATTTCTTCGGACACCTACGATCCTACGTACTTTTCGCACGGTGTATTCTCTGTGCGCAGGGTATAAGTAATATAAATGTGTATGTGTCGTTTTCAATAATCATTTCGTCCAATTTATGATGATGACAATATTTTAACTATTACATACATTTTCAAAACTTACGGGTAAATTCCTTGCAAGAGACAGGTTTTTGCTTTTAAAGGGGATGGCTAGTAACTTATCAGTGGGAATCAGTGGGAATGCTGGGGGATGATTGTTCCAATCCTTGTGGGATTCACTTAAGAGTGCATTATATATATATATATCTATTGTTGTGTGAAAATTATTTGCTTCAGAATGGTCTCATATTCAGGTAATGTGCAGTTAATCGTTAACGATCGCCCCGTCACTGTACAGGCATGCTAACATGGAAACATTAAACTACATTTTACTTGAATATGAGATATATAATGTACTCTCAAATGCATCCCAAAAGGATTGGAACAATCATCCTCCAGCATTCACACTGGTTCCCACTGATCAGTTACTAGCCATCCCCTTTAAGTGCACGTGGATTAGTGCTTCGACCAAGAAATAAACGGTAATACGAGTACCTGCATCGGTGCGGAAGAGAAAACCCTTTCAAACTATGAAACCAGTGAGCTGAAAAAAGTGGATAAACGATTAATTCAGTTTTCTTTTAGACACAATACATAACTTATGCCTTAAATCTTTGAATATGACTATTGTACGACATCCGAATTGTGATGGATGAATGTAGTATTCAATGTCATGCATACCACGCACTGGGTTGTTCTCAGTGCTGATCTTGAATTGTAGGCTTAATAGGGATACAATCCATACCCTTTTGATACCCTCCTGTTGCTGGCTAGATATTAGGTGATGTTCGTTATTCCGGTTTGTTTCATTGATCCGAAAATGAAATGAGAGTCGTTATTCCGAAACACACAAATTCCCTATACATATGTACCTACATGCTAGTTAATCCGAAAACGAAATAAATTTTGCCATTCCGAAGGTTCGTTTTCCGAAGATTCGTTATTCCGAAGGTTCGTTAATCCGAAAAGGGGGAAAAAAAAAGAATGTGCGTATAACATCATAGTTACGAAACTGTGGAATTGCGAACCTTCCTAATAAACGAACCCTCTTTTTTTTTCATTTTCGGATTAGCAAACCTTTTGAACAACGAATGAAAAAGCCTAGACTTTAGGGTCTCTTTCTCTCTATTTCCGTCATTTTGAAGTATTATCTTGTGCATCAGCGAGTGTGTCTCAGAACATGCAGAATAGGGTCTAAGTTCCCTTGATTGTAGTCATTAGTATAGCCCTTTACAGTCTGGACACCACCTCTCTTGATCCTTGCGGTTCCCGACTGGGTTCGAGATGTAGAGGGATTCTTCCTCTCCTATATCGACAGAACTGCAGGTAACTGTCTTCTTCACATGCGAGTAGAGGATGTCCTCCAGTTTGTCTAAAAATGGGGGCATAATGCATTCCCCTCTTTATACCTCACACTTCTGAAACGTAGTGTGCAGATTCTCCTGTCTGCCAACGGACAGGGTTAAGTGAATGATATAGTTTCGGTTGAGATGGTGCTTTGTTTTACTTTGTTTTGGATATCTCGGCCATTTCAAAACCGATTTACATCAAATAAACTTGATCTCCTCTTAGAACTGTATACTCTGGAACACGTCATAAAGTGGTTTCTAAGTATCTCACAAAAAGTTAAAGCTGAGTCCTCACCTCAACCAATACTACGTGTATATCACCTCTTTAAAGCCGGTATCTGTTGAAATCTCCTCTACAACCCACTCAGGGGAGATCAAAGTACACATAGGTGAATGGCCAGGGCGACGATCGAAGTGACAGGCAAGGCATAGTCAAGTACTATACCTGACTGGGGTCGCAACCTGCACTGAGCTCGCAACTTTAATATGTATTATCTTGGTGATTTACAAGGAATTATTATGCTTTATCTAAGTTGGATGTTCACATTAAGCATGCTCTCCTTCTTCTTACTTGCTGCACTCCGACAGTTAAGAGATCGCTGGAGAAAATGACGGAGCTGAGCATGGCAGTACATACCTTACATTTTGCACACATTTTGTTAGTAGAGATATATTCATGAACCTGTCGTGAATCAGGCATGATACAGATTTAATGGGGAAAAAACCCCACCTAATACAAAATGTATGACAATTCAGTTCAATTCAATTCAATTTAATTCAAGTCATTTCAAATCAATTCAAATTTTATGTCATTTTTTTTTTCGACGAGAACATTATACATTTCACTTTCTTCTCCTGCAATGTATACCTCTTCAACGAGCCATATTCCAGCGTGGTGGAGATGATCGTGCGCGTCTAAGGGGAAAACAAAATAGAACAAATACAAAATCTCAGATTTGTGCAATTTGAAACTCTGTTAGATTTAATTTTGATAAATCATAAAGGTACACTGTACCCAGACCTACATTAATACCACTGGATGCCCAAAGTCCAAGTATGTAGGTGTACTTTTGCCTTGGCATAGTTTCTGAAATTTTCACCTTTCAGACTTTTGGACTTGGGCACCTATCGTGACCACGACACCTTCAGGAAAGGTCTACAATCACATGGATGAACGTTGTTATACAAGGGTATTGTTCGTTATTTCAACGTTTTGTTTGTCCGTAAATGAAATAAGGTTCGTTTATTCCGAAGGTTTCGCTAATCAGAAACACACAAACTCTATATCTAGATGCTCCTTAATCCGCGAGATCAAACACAGTCTTTTTGGTCATGTGACTTGGACGTTTTAGTCACTAAACGTACTATTATTTTATTTTCAAACATGCTATCACACCACTTTCATTCATCTGCCTAACGTAATGTGTTTTTTGTCTTTTGTGCAGGAGTTGTCTAAGGATACAATGGTTATGGGTGTAACTATGTTTTCAGAGTTACGAAATTATGTCATCTTCATCTTAATGATTTGATATCAATATCAAATCAAAATTAAAGGGATGGTATAGTTTTGGTTGAGACATAACTTCAGGTTTCTAGCATTTTCGGTGAGATAATGAGAAACCTTTTATGAAATGTGAATGGTGAAAGAGGACGTTTATTTGATTAAATTTGGTTTTGAAAATTAATGACTGAGATATCCAAAACAAGGCGATTCTAATATAAGGTGGGCACCGCCTTTTATTACGACCGCTTTGTTTTACTTTATTTTTAGATGTCTTAGCCATTCCAAAACTGAATTTCATCAAAAAACTTTGAATTCCTTTTAGAATGGTATGCTCTTTACTATTTCATAAGTAGTTTATTGGTATCTCACAAAAAGTTAAAAGCCCAATCCTCATCTCTACAAGTCGTCGGCCTCATGCCAAAAGGGCCCTAACACTGTACAAAGTCTATGGTGTTATGGCCCTTTTGGCATGAGGCCGACGAAATACTATATCATCCCTTTAAACGTACTCTACAGCTAAATGAGGAAACCTCAAAGGAGAGCCTTCTTCAAATTAATAATGCTTGCGTCGAGTTGTTGTATCTGTATCGCTACAGATTGACTAATTGCCCATAGTTGATGTAAATAAACACCGATCATTCATTGTCTGAGTTGTAGATATGATTTAAAAAAAAAAAAATCATGGGCATACATACTCGGGTTGGATTCGAACCCACGACTTCTTGATTGCTGGACAGGCGTCACATTCAACCAACACTTTCAAGAAAGTGTTATACATACACTGTCAAAAATAATAATAATAATAATAATAATAAGGTCTTATTTACCCAGGGTAGCCTCTTCAGTGTTGCCACTGCTCTACCAGAGGGCCCTGCTATTATCATTACCCTAGCGTTGCCAGGTACCCATTTATACACCTGGGTCGAGAGGGACACAGTGGGTTAAATCATCTTGTCCAATGACGTAAGCACTGGGCGGGATTCGAACTCGGGTCCTCCGATCGGGAGTCGGGAGTCTTATCCACTATGCCACAGCGCCCCCAGAAGAAGATGATTATTCAAAAACGCATTGCCTGGTAGCATTACCAGCTTACAGACTGTACCAGTCGGAACTCCCAAACGGTTAACCAACTGGATGCCGTATTTCATTGCAATGATAATCACGTATAATACCTATTTTCTTTCCGGTTCTCCCTGACAAGGTGGTCTAGTTTGGAGGCAAGCTGAACCTGGTCCGTTTGTTACCGCATGAGGTGCCCCACGTTTTAAGAACACTGCGTCAAACTTTTAAGACCATTTAATTACAATGTTAGCCCGAATCCACGTATAGATATCTTGATGTCGCCGACTAAGCCATGCATGGACGCCGTTTCATGAATAGGAAGGAAAATTTAAAGACAATTATTTTGCCAACAATACCACATAGAACAATGAATGACCCATTAGCACCATTTTCCTTGCTCAGTCAACGACCGCTTCTTTGTTCTTGAAAAGTGAATCCTGTTCAGAGGCGGTAAATTCGCTCCATTGGCCCATGTCGTCATGGGATTTTCACAAACATAGTATAAACTACCCAGATTATTCAAATGTAGTCAAGCGATATTCTTTTTTTAAAACCAAGCAAACTTGATGGCACATTTAACACGATTTTTTTTTTCGATAGAGATCATTCTACACCCATTATTCTTTTTAATGAGGGCAAACCAGAGATACTGTATGAGTTCAAGGAATGAGTGAATATATACATGGCTTCTCGGGTGACTTTGATCTCGTCACGGACCCAGCCCTGTCGAGTCCGACTTCCAGTTTAAAGATCCGATAGCATATGATAGGATACCATGAAGTGGGGTAAGGCTGGTCCGATTCGGCTGTAAAATCCCCGTAAGAAACTCTAATGATCACTGATCTCTGTGTAAAGAGTAAAGACACACAGGGTTGAAAAATCTTGACTGGAATCGACCGTTATCGAAGTGTACCCTTCAAAGCCCATAAGTATTCTCTGACCGGTTTTATTCGTGGTTTTCGGACGTACCCCAGTGGGCAGCGAATGAAGCGGGGCTACCCATGAATCCCGACAATATAGTTTTGGTTGAGATGGGGATTCAGGTTTTAACTTTCTATTAGATGATTAGAAACCCCTTATATGAAATTTTAAAGAGCGTACTATCTGAGAGGAATTCAAAGTTTATTTGATGAAATCGGTTTTGAAATGAATGAGATATCTAAAACAAAGTATTAGGACCTCTTTGTTTCTGGATACCTCAGCAATTTCAAAAACGACACTTTTTGTCAAATAAGCTTTTAATTCCTCTTAGAATTGCATGCCCTTTTATATTTCATAGAAAAAGTTTCTAATTATCTCGCAAAAAAAAAATGGAAACCTGAAGTCCCATCTCAACCAAAACTATACCATCCCTTTAAAGTGAAAAGTCACTCCACGCTCAACAATGATCTGATATTGGTCACAATCAAAAATGCAAATCAAATAAAGTGATGGTCTCTTCTCGTCAAGTCTTCCATTTGCCTGCACTCAAATCTTATCTTATAGTTTTCCCTTTTTTTGTGAAATCATACTGAAACTACTGTATTGTAAACCTATGATAAATTTTCAGAAATCCTTAACTGAGAGCGAATTGCAACCGCTACATTATCGACTACATTTATAGTGGTATTTATTCAATAATTTGATTTTGATTTTATAAATTTTCAATAAAAATTCTGCTAAATTAATCATTGATTGCAGGTGAATTTTATACTGCTTGTGCAGGTGTCCTTTGCAGTATATCATAATGAAAGATTTATCTGAATCCGACACAGAATTAAACTCAGAGAATTTCTGAAGTTTAAGATATCACTTGTTTCGTGAGATGATGCATTACTGTATAGATTATCAATATACCATTTTACAAATGCACGATGTCAATTGTCAGGCCTCACGAGTTTTCAGTTGGACTACAAAAATGTTTAACTATCCTTTTCAAACGAACGCAGAGATGAAAAATGCATTCGTCGCATCAAAATGCCCTACAGTTATACAGATTTTTATGGATGTTATTGTTACAACGATGTTATTGTTAAAACGATTTTCAAAGAAACATTCCAGAGAGAGTATAAGAAAAAAAAAAAACCTCCTGCGTATGTGAAAGTGGGTGATATCATTGCTGCGTAATAAAACAAACAAACAAACAAACATGTGAAACCGTGAAATTCCATAAACACTTTGCTTTTGTCTGATTTTGATAGATCTGCGGTTCTTGTTTGTTTGAGAATACTTTTGTTTTTATCAAAGTCTTGAAATTGAGAAGAGTGCCTCTTCAAAACGTTGAAAAACCTTCTAGAGTTCTTTATGGGCATTTCAAAGGAGATGATAAAATAGAGAAATTTGGTAAAAACTTCAAAGCCCTTCGAAGAAGGATGTTGCATTCACCTGACAGTCTTTTTTTTTTTCTTCTTTTTTTTTCCAGAGTCTCATGGCAGGACTTTTCACGACCATGAATGGCAGAGTCCTCAGACGAAGAAGAATCCACATCCGAGCCCAGATAATCGGGCGGAATTCCGTTCTATCCCACCGCAGATCATGTGGCTTCCCTCGCATAGAGCTTCCTCTGTTCTCCCAAGCCGTCTCGGATGCTTTCACGCCAGCCGACAGGTATCAACAGGATATCTGGAGGCAGAGACAAGGGCAGGGGTGTAAGGAGTGGGATAAGGAGCAAGAATTCGGGACGCAGTCACCGAATCAGTCTCACTTTTTTGTCGATTTCTACACTCTGTTTTCTACCTAGCTATCTCTATTCTAGTACACTAGAGACGCATTTAGACGAGACATACATTATTAAGTAAACGTGAGCGATAGCCAGCAGCCTTTACACTCAATACAGCATACAATGCACTGTGACAGAACGTTATACGAGTTCCATAGTATCTGCACACACAGAGATGTGTTTCTAATGATTCCATGAGTCGACAATTAATGCTTGCTTACCTGTGCCCTGGCAAGCCCACCCAGAAGGGGATAACTTCATGATGTATAACACATGATGACAGGACATGCGGCAGTGATCACAAGAAACCCCCTATACTCCTTGTGTGCCTCAACTTACTGAAGTTTTGAGCAAAATCGGTATCATTATCATTATAATTACTTACATTATTGATATCATAGATTTTCTTCTTCTTCTTCTTCATCTTATCATTAATGTTATCATTATTATTATTATTATTATTATTATTATTATTATTATTATTATTATTATTATCATCATTATCATCATCATCTTCATCATCTTCATCATCATCATCATCATCATTGTTATTCTCACTTAGAAGAGCAGGACATAAAGTACAGGTAGCCATTCAATGACCCAAGCAACATTGCAGCAGCCACCTCCCTGATTGCAGCGATTATTTAGTACGGACCGGTAAAGTTTGATACAGTCAGTGACGTGAACAGGAGGAGTTGGTGAAGAGTCGTCACAAACAAAGGGACTTCTCGATTTTACCTTGAGAGGTCTCAATTCTTTGACGGAATGTCCACCAAAAGAAACGTATTGAATCAGCGAAGCCATTTCTTCCGACACGCATTACGTAACAAGGACCGCTTCATACATGATTCAGTCAAGAGGCGTTTACCTCTTTTATAACATGTCCTCACAAGGTCATGAGATGTTTCCATCCCGCATGGGTTTCTTTGAACGAAGTGGCTGGATCGGCGGCATAACCAGGGAGGTGGGAGCGGCGGTACCAGGGAGGTGAGACACCAGGTCCTCTCTGGTGTAACCAAGGAGGTACTTGTTGGTATAACACACAACGCCAAATCATCGACACTATTTCTTACGGCAAGATGAATTATCTCGGTGCGAGCTTCTTCAATTTGTCTCCCTCTAACAAAAGAAATTTCAACAAATTTCATCTATTAGAGGGAGACAAATTGAAGAAGGTCGCACCTGGGCCTTCACTCCTCTGTAAAGTATCTTGCATCAGGGAGGTCCAACCTCCCTGCTTGCATTCATGAATTATCCCGCCATGTCATCAAATAGAAAGGTACCGTAATTTCTGTTGCCTTCTTGGTTACGTCGTTGCCAACAGACACATCGTCATGGTCCCACAACATCAGAAGAATAATTATTTCAGAGAGAGATGATTTGAATCAGTTTTTTTTTTAAGTCATCCATGTGTTTTGTGGTTTCGCCATGCAGCTGTATAAGTATACATTCATCTTCATATGAAACTTTTTTTTAAGCTCAATTCTTAAGGATGGGTGGATTTACGAGGTGATTGAATGATTGATACACCCCTCCCTGTATACATTGTACCTCCTGATTGTCATGACCCAGATCACCCGTATTTCCGCCCCACGCAACGGTTTCAAGGGTTCGTCTTTACAGGGAGGTGAACTCTCACCTCCCTGGTCTTTATCAGTGCATACACGGCCAAATACGAGACATTCGCGAACACCTCTGCAAAACATCAAGACCATTCATCTAGGGGCACTGAAAGCACATTGATGATTTTGGATGGTTCCGTAAAATGTGTTTTCCAGCCTCTAGGATGTCTGAAGAAATTAGAGAGTAACCTATATTGTTGTAATAAAAACCTTCACCCATCATGATGATTAGATAGGCCCTACGTCCGTTTTGCTCTGGAGACATGTCCAATTTGCCTTAGGTATATCCAAGGAGCTATTACACACATAGCTCCTTGGTATATCGTTCATTGTTTCATGCATTTAAAGTATTCAGCATATGGAGGACTAATACATCCACGATCAGTCAAACAGAAAAATGAGCAAAGTTTACTCTTGTTGAAAAATTATTTTTAACCAGGACAAGAAAAGATTGCACAATATTCAACGACGGAAATACACTAAGCACGGAAGATAACTTTTAGTGTTTCATCAGTGGCTAATTGCATTTTAATGAGGACGGGTATTGTACGCTAAAGCGGCTATTAGACGATAAGAGACGCTCTTCTTTATCGCTTTTTAAACATTAGAGGAGACAGTAATCTCGACTTGAGATAATGAAGAGAGATATCAGGTAACCTTCCAGCACCCTACCCTGCGAATAATCCTTCAAGTTGACTTTTCGACGACACCTCGAGTGTTTTAATGTCATCATGTTCCAGAGCCTGACCTTTGAGCTCTGTTCCTGCGCATGCGCACTCTAGTGAGAAACGCTACAAGAATAAAAGAATACAAACGAGACACATCAAGGCGCGAAAATATCGAAACACGTTTGCTCATGCACTGATAATCATTTTGTGTGCTCTCTCAACAATAACAGTGAACTTGAATCTCGAGTGTGATAAGATTGTCACAATTGATAGCATGAGCAAACCAAACTCACACACGCTCACCCACCTATACACACACAATGATTTCTCCAAAGTTTCAGAGGTAAAGACACTTTGAAAATGAAATTCTAAAAAAGTTAAAGGGATGGTATAGTTTTGGCTGAGATGGAAATTCAGGTTTTAACTCTTTACGGGATAATTAGAGACTTCTTATATGAAATATTAAATATTAAATGTCTATGGGAAATATTTGTTGTAGCAAAATCAAACCGTCCTCACCGGGATAAACGAACTGGTTGTAGACGAATCAGGATTACACCTTCTCGGTTGAGACTAAAATGGCCATTAGACGAAGTGGGAGTAGACCAAGTGATAGATCACCGAAAGCAAGCACAAGTGACATCTAGATATCATATCATTCGTACATTCAATGTGGAATATTTATATACATGTTCCTACAGGTCTCGCTGTTTTATATAAAGTGGAACAGCCCGAGCCACATCACCTTGTCGTCCCAAAGACACAAAATTACATCTATTTAATATGTACATGTATGTAGATAATAAACCATACCAGCCTGTTACAAAGTAAGATGTGGCTGATGAGGGTCAACCCCTCTACATATATGCATCATTTAGAGCCTTAAAGTTTAGGGAAGGCTACGGGTTGTTTTTTTCCGACGTTGGTTGATAATACATGTGAAGCTAACGAGTGAATAGGTGTAGTCTTTCTCTGAGGACGCTTGAACGGAGTTTGAACCGAGCCCCCCCCCCCCCCCCCCCTCTTGCTGATTTCAGGAGTGGCGTGAAATATGTTGCTTTACTTAAATTTAGAACAAGAAAGACACTGAACATTTCTTGCATTTTACATGATGTTTTTCAATTTTTTACATTTAATAACGTGTGTCTAAGGATTTTTTTTCTTTTTCTTTTTTTTCTTTTTGCAGGTTCGAGACTTTTCCGTATTCACTTCATATGCATTTTGCATTATGCTCCGTGAGGTGTAAAAACAGAATGAATCATTGTGTTACTTATCAAAATACATTACTTTCTCTCTCTCTCTCTCTCTCTTTACAAAGAGTGGTGCAGCTATGCCAGGAATTCTTGAAGTGAATTTCATAGTCTTATTTGTTTCATCGCGGCGTTTCATGCAAACAACAATCTTTAACCACAATTTCCGATGAATACGTATTGTGAAGCCCACTGACCTTTGGACTGGAGGACCATTCATCTGGGTGTCGACTTGGGTAAACTCTTGGGTGTGATGGGGCCTCGTCAGTGCACAAACCCGGGTTACGACCAGGACCAACCACCCCTCTCCATACCCAGCCTCCATCTTGGAGAGATCGCAGTCAACGGGCAGACCGACAAGTTCAATGGAAAGTCCATTACGTTTAATATTTCCTTGTAAGATATTCTAGAATTTTGCAAAAAAGTGAGTACAGTACGTATATAGGTCATTACAATTCATGCAAGATCTGTGGAAATTTTCATGTAGCTATCTATATCAGTAGCCTGTAACAACACTGATAAGTAATCTTTAGCCAGCCAGGTTCAAGCAGCTAGGTTAATGTTAGCTTTTGAGTAAATCACCCAATTCTACTCAAACCGTTTAAATCAGTCTCTGGTCCCAAATATCAATTTCAATCAACACAATTATACAATTGCAATAAAGAGAATCTTAATACATTCAGGCCATTCAGACTTTATTTCCCACATTAATCATGACTTCCATTTATGGGAGAAGGGAAACATGGAAGGGGGGGGGGAGATGTCAGGCTTTTTTGTACCCCTGACAATAATAAGTCGACTCACGTTTAAAGAACTCAGTGAATGCCATTATTACGGCGGAGTGGAGAACGATCAAGGATAACAACCATAACAAAAGTCACTAAACTATGAAGAGAAGATGTGAACTTTACGGCAGAAAAAAAAAGTCATAAAACCCGGGCGTGCAGAAAGCATATTGAAAATGGCGTCTACGTGGAATTCACACTTGATCGTCTGTTGAACACTTGAAGATAGTGAGCATAGAGAGAGGTTGGGATGGAGTCGCATCCAGACCCTTTGGTTACTAACGAATGAGGACAGTATAATTGCTATGGTCAATGTGTTTTCTATCCCCGGTCAACTCAATTTTCAGGAAAAAAAAAACTCTCACGCATTTGTTCGTGTTGCTTTGGGGTCCTCCGGAGAGACCGACACCCACGAATCATAGATCCCACGAGTCATACAGTCCAACAGTCATACAGCCCGTGAGTTCGACACTAGGCAAATACGCCCATGAGTTCGACACTAGGCAAATAAGCCCATGAGTTCGACACTTGGCGAACAATGTGTAAGAGTTAGACATTAGGCAAACAAGGCCCACGAATTCGACGCTAAGCAAAAAGAGGTCCACGAGTTCAACACTATAGGTAAAAACGGCCCACGAGTTCGACATTACATCACGGTGTAGTGGGCCTTGTTTGCTTCGTGTCAAACTCGTGGGCCTTGTTTGCCCCTTGTCGGACTCATGGACCTTTATTTGCTTAGTGTCGATCTCATGGGCCGTATGACTTGTGGGTTGTATAACTCGTGGGCCATTTGACTCATAGGCTGCATGACCAGTGGGCTGTATGATTCGTGAATGTCGAACTCGTGACGAGCACCCGTTGCTTTGTCCCCTTCTAGGACGAACACACGCTTTGAAGGAGGGCACCAAAATAGAGAAGAAATCAAGATACTTTAATCACTAATTTGTTGCAGGCCTTGTTGGAAGGCTATGGAAATAGTTCTATCCATTTCATTTCTTTCCTATTTCTCAAGAATACCGTCAAAAACCAGAATCTATACCGACATGGCAATGACAACCTTGAGGAGATACACTGTAAGTATATAGAGGTCACATGATTTACATTATATACAGTATCAAATAACTGATATTATGCACGGGGACTTGCATATACAATGTACACGATTTGAAGGAAGAATATCTAATTTATCTTCTCCATTGTACAAATTTTGTTAAAGGAATTAATGTACACATTTAGTGTGTACTTTACTTCCTTAAACAAATTTTGTATTGTATTAACAAATATGCAAATAGTTAACTAAGAAATTATGCAAAAGAAGTACTGCCACTATAAGCGTTTGCTGAAACACTTAGTAGCCCAGAAAACCTACGTGTAAGTACGTGGGGGGGGGGGTGGTTGATTGTTAGCACACAAAAAAAGGAGTTTAGGAGTTTATCGAACATTTTTTTTTAATTACAGATTTAGAAGAGTTCATAGTCATTAAGATATCCGATGATGTAAAAACTATTATGATTTTTAATGACATTTCGTCAAGGGTGCACTCTTTGAATTTCTGAAATGAAACAAATGTCCAAAAAATACCTTTAAATCCTGTTTTGTAGGCAGCTCGTGATTGCTCTTTAAATAAACTAATTGCTTTGATCACAAAATCACGTTATATTTTGAACATAGGAAAAAAAATGCAAGTACATTTATGTAAAGGTGTGTGTGTGCTCTTTCATTATGCTTACGACAATAACTTCTTTTTTTTTTGTTATTCGTTTGTTTATTCATCTATTTGTTTGTCTTTGGCAGGAGTGATTTAGCATAGCCCTGTACAGAATAAGTGATAAATTTAACCTTAAAGGCATTGTTTACCATTTGCAGATGAAACAAAAACCTAGCTAGTGCTTCAAAATAGCTCTAAAATGTTAGGTGGGGATAGAAACAACCAGTGTAAAAAAAGTTAATCAGCATCATCAATGTTAAAAATTGTTAAATATACAAAAATGTGAACAATAGTTATAATAAGATTTTTTTCTTGACTAAACCGTCCACAGTTATGGTTTAGTGAGAAAACAAATAGTCATATCTCCTTATATTTTAGGCTTTATTGCAATTTTCTATATATGGTAGAATGATTTGTGATACAACTGTCCTACACAATCATGTGCATCAACTGTAATAACTCGAACATTTTTTTCTTAAATCACTGCTCCCAATGGTAAACAGTACCTTTAAGCTTCAAACCAAGACTGGCATGACGAGAGCTAGCAGAAGAAACAGGTGTTGTGACAATCCCAGTCTCTCTTTTTTAACGCACCATTTTCATCCTTCGCCAGCGTTCGTGCGTTGACAGATAGGGTAATGCATCTTAGCAAGTTTCCATGGCAACAATTCTCCGCTAACCAACTGGTAAAATAATAATATATAAAACCGGGTGTCGCGGAGGAAAAATTTCTGCTGGAGCGATTTGATCACGCGAAGCGGAGATGCAACCAATGACCACACTTTTCTTGAAGTTTGAGAGGAGGCGAGGGGAGACATAAGATGCGAAGCACGTCATGCAAGATTGGAAGCGTATAATTGACTCGTTTCATTTCTACTGATATTTCAAATTCTGACTGGCTTGTTTGATGTTAATAGCCGACAACTGACGGATATAGTAAGTTTTAAAACTTTTGTGCCCTCAAAGGCGTTTCAAAATTACGATTTTGTTTGTAAAATACAGGGAAAAGGGAGTGATTCCATTGTCATGAACACGAGCAAAGCTGTACGTTATTAGAATCGTAAGAACGGAGGAACTTATGAATTTTAATGTTCCATAAGCTTTTAAAACAGCGAAAGTTTACAGCGTGAAGCTTTAATGAGATGAAATGCACACAACAAGCCAGAAGTATATGCTCCTGAAAATAACAACAAAATGTTCCCTCGATTCCTCAGTGATGTTCAATTCTATGTCAAATGATTATCAAATCAGCATTTCTATACAGTTTTGAGACCGCTGTAATTTTTTCCCAAAAACGTATTTTTTTTTTTACCAATCGATGACAACATCATTCTGCTTGTAGCTGTCAGTTAATTATTTGTCATGTATATCCCTCTATATCATAATATCATATTTCTTATATTTCTGTTATATTATATTTCTTGTGGGTTTTTTTTTCTGTTATCTTCTCATCTTGGTTTTTTTTTTTTCCGTTTCCATCAATCCCCCACCTTCTACCTGCTCAATTGCTAACACTGTCTCGATATTACATAAAATATATGGTTGGTCCTCGTTAGTTCTTGGGGTTTGAGATTCTGATGTTCCCGCCCTGTGGGAAAAATGTCAGTTTGTGAGATCTGTCTCTCCCATGCACATCCCTAAATCAGATGGTATATGAAAGGTAAGAATGCCAGTGTTTGAGCAATGAAACAATACACAGGTCGCTGAGAACTGGCTGGGAGGTGGTTTCACATTTAACTCTGGCCTTTCCGTGAACTTGGACGAGACGAGCTTGCGGCGTAGAGCTGACTTCCTTTTGGTCCACCTGACGACGTTGCCTTGGCGACATAAAAAGAGGAACCTTTTTTCAACGCCCTGGGCTTACTGCAAAAGCTGATAAAAACGGAAATTGGAAAAGCTTCCATTCACATCAGTGATTCATCTCTCTATTGACCTGCTTTTGAGAAATATTTCAAGATTTCGGAGATTATCGACAGAATGTTCAAACTTGTTACAAAAATTTATATGATAAAAAAAAAACCCATTACTTTTTAAATGCAGGGCAATCTGTTTGGTTTGATGTACACATTTTGATGAAGCAGTTTAAATGGTTGTTGGTGTCCAGGTCACTTTTTGTTCTTTTTTTTTTGTTTTTTGTTTTGTTTTGTTTCCATTAGAAAAGTCATCATGCGCAATGGCTGCGTCTACGCTCATTTGCGACTGAGAAATCGGACATTTTATGATAAATTTGTTAGTCATTTGCTGCGGAATCTATTGAGCTCGCTTCATTTTATTCGGCTCCGGACATATGCAGATGAATGTATACATTCGTGAAGGAGCCCCACTCGCTTCTAGCACTCTTCTCTTGGTGTAATTGAAAACCTGTAAGATAATCTGATTTCAAACTTCAAAATGTCCGTGAACATGTCCCAATCATAGTAATTTGCAGCAGTGCTTCACATTTCAAAAGTAATACCAGGGCAGAAATCAAAACTGAAAGAGTTCATAAATTTTATAAATGGTATCTAGGGGAGCAAAACGAGAAAGATGCAGCGATTTCTTGCTTGTACGCGTTTGATTATGATATCCCTAGGGCCACGTAGACTTCGACAGACATCAAAACTAAGACATAAATCCAAATCAAACAGAAACTCAAATTAAGCTAACATTTGATCTGAAATTGAAAGTCAAATTGGAATTCGAACTCAAACTCAAACCAAAATCAAAATCAAAATCAAAACTCAGGCTCAAACTCAAATGTCAAAATACCAAAACTCAAAACAAAACCCAAATCCAAATCCAAACCGAAACCCAAACTCAAAATAAAACTCAAACTCAAACTCGTTTGCTATACTGTACAATCTCGAAGATTGCTGGACAAACCGCAGGTATTGCTCTTACCCCGTATAAGTTGTTTTGACTGTGTATGTTTTTGCAAAGTGCTATTCCCACGCTCCTCCTTTTTCCCCCTTTTCTTCTTGAGACCACAATTGGATTTTGAAATACCGATATGGTCTAGAACACAGGGCTTATGGGACGGAACCAGCAGGAGCGTAATCATCACTTCCGGTTCCATGTCCTGGGCGTCAATCTAAACAACTCTCAGACAATTGATGCGACTGGTTGATCCAGCTCCCAGTGGTCTGTGTCCAATGATGCATCATGGCACGACGGTGAAAACATGGATGGTTATTGCAAATTATTAGTGTCGCTTTGAATTAAAACATGTATATAGTAATATTTTGTTCGCGTTCCTAATTATAGTCAAGATGATGTACTACCATGAACTAGACGAAGAAGGAAAAATGTAATGACGCGTCTTGAAAGTTACAGTACACACATAAATGGGAAGCAGCAAAATAAAACTTGAAGTTTAACCACCAGAAGCCTGAGAATATTTTCATTTTCATTTTCATATGATGTGAAACATATTACAGTGGGAAGCGAATGATCACAATTTTGTTTTCTTTCCAGAGATTCCGGATTCTTTTCCGGAAGCTTGTAATTTCCCACACACTTACTTCTCTCTCTTTTTTTTTTTCTCCCTTTTTTTTTTTCGTAGAGCCATAAGAGACGTGGGACTGGCTTTTTCTCCACCAGCAATCCGAAACCTACATGTTATGCATGTTTTGTTTTAATAAAGGACAAAATGGTAATGCCACTTGCATCGATATCACGAGGATGAACGTGAATGAAGCCACATTTGCTAATCGCCGCGGTTTAATCGGGCACGTTAGACTGTGAGAATTTGGAATGAACCGCGATGTGCGCTAGCGGCCTACCGGTATTGTGCTCTGTAACCTATTATACAAACAACCCTAAAGACAAGTTTCCTTTTTTTATTCAGTCTGACAAGAGAGAGGAAGGAAATGCAGGGCAAGGGGGAAGAGAGGGAGAGAAAAGGGGGGAGGGAGGGTGGGGAGGGGGAGTGAGACACCCCACTCGGGAGGAGAAGTAAAATACTAATGTTGGGTTCATAGAAGTAAATAAAAGTTAAATTGTTGTTGGATTTTTGAAGTGACGCAAATATTTCTGAGAAGTTGCTGACCAATCACGTGGTCACTTTGAATCAGTTGTGTTATTGATTGATTTTGATTTTTAGAATTCTGAACCTCATGTCCCTTTACTCTCCAATATAGTCATCTTTTTGCTACATGTATTTTATCAGCAGTTATGTTTTTTCATGTTCGGCAAATCACTGAACGCTACAGGAACAGTAAGTGAGAGGTCATAAGGAGGGAATGGGCGCACGTCACGAGTTCGACACCCACGAGTCAACAGCCCACGAGTCATACAGCCCATGAGTCCGACACTAGACAAACAAAGCCCACGAGTCAGACACTAGGCAAGAAAGGCCCGCGAGACCGACACAAGCCCCATGATGTAATGACGAACTCGTGGGCCGTACAACTCGTGAGTGTCGGTCTCTTGGGATGGCCCCGAGGATAATAGCACTCATGAAAAGAAGCCAAATGCGTGTGCTATGTGAATTCAGACCCATTGATATAAAATTGTCGGGCCTTGGGTTTTATTTGATTTTGAAAGGAAAGAAAAATAAACTTATTCTATTCCTCCCTCCCCCCACCCTGCCTCCTTCATATTGACTGACGGAAAAAGGGATTGAACATGAAATGAAGCAAGAATTTTCCCCCAAACACCGAGCATCAGACACGAAGTAGGCTACATGATATGATTATGTAGGCCTTTAGATGAATATTATACAATTGCATTGCATTGCATGATGTGTTTTAAGTTGATATATGTAATTTTCTACTTTGTATTGTGTGTTCTTACACACGTATAAACTGTCTTTTCTCATTTCTAAAAGCGCTTAGAGACTTGAATGTAATTTGCGCTCTATAAAAAATGGTTTTTTATTATTATTATTATTATTATTTAATACCTATCCATTCATAGCTGGGGCAAAATTTCGTGACACAAGGAAAACGCATATCTGTGATGTGGTACTATGACGTGACATAGTGTATGACTGATCATTTTCCATGATAGCTCAAATTAATACACAACAATCCTTCTTGAGAGGCGGCCGTTTGTTTCATATATAGTTCAGATGCTCGTAGCTCGTAGTCATTACTAGGTACTATGTAGTAAGGAAAAGCAAACTGTCCTGTTTTTGTGTTCAAGATTTCTTGGTTTGTTGGAAGGTTAAAGAGAGAGAGAAGGGAGAGAGAAAATACGCAAGAAAGAGGAAAAATCAGCAGTATTTGTGACGCGGTTTTCCTCTGGAATGCAAGGAAAAATTGAAGAATTTTTGCCCTCCCCGACCCCTCCACCCCTCCCCCCCCCAAAAAAAAAAAAGAGAGAAAAAGGATGAAAAAAAAAAATCTGTTATTGGAAGTTGAAGC
>NC_092701.1:12789669-12889669 GCF_964275005.1 Diadema setosum
AAAAATGAAAGAAAAATACTGTGAGTTGGCAATAGGTACTGCGGCCTTTCTGATTATACCAATTTAAGATTAATATTGCTGGAAATTGAGTAGACTGCTGTTAAAAAAAGCAAAGCTTGAGGCAAAGCTTATATTTTGTCCTAGTGGATGATAACTAATTATTGAACTGAAACTATATATACATGTGTGTACATTATATATAAATATATATATATATATATATATATATATATATATATATATATATATATATATATATATATATATATATATATATAAGAGGAGACTGTCATTAGATGTGCAAAACAAATTTGGCTACATTTTAACTCTGAATCTCTTACACTTCATCATTATCGGTCTAGACCGCAATGAACAAAAATTGTGTCCAAGAAAAGCAAGAGATTATTAAGCAGAAGGGTGAGGATATGAGGTGTGAGTTTTCAACAATTTGTCTAGAGGGAAGACAAATCGAAGAAAATTCAAACGTCATATCTTTATCCCTCTGCTTAATAATCTCTCACTTTCATTTAATTTTCATTTGGAGTACTATACTTAACATAACAATGTCGGAATTTCGGAGCTTGGATATAAATATGTTTCAAGTTGATAATAAAGAAACATTAAAAAAATATTATAATATAATTAAAAAAAAAATCGCACACGCTGCCCGGAAAACAGTTGACCTTAGACGACAGGTTCGAGTCCCGACATGTTTGTTGAAAAAAAAAAATGCAGATGAGCAGTTGCGATCTTACAAATTTCATTCATTTTGTACAGAGGGTAAACAAGTTGAAGAAGGCCGATACTTATTTCCGAATCAAGTAGTGAGATGAGTTCCCATCACACCCTGCAAACCTTTAAGCTCAAACTCTTGCCTGTGCACATTATAGTTTAGTTATTGGTCTTTAGTACTCCAACATTGTTGAACCATTCATTGTGCCACAGAACCAGTAAGTGGGGAGACTATGTTCATCCAAAGAAGCATGTGGTCTGCTGCCCTCTACGGTAATATACACCTCAGTCTTTAGTGTCTGAAGTCCCGCTCAATGCGGGAAGGATATTAAGTAAATCGGATTTGACGATTTCCACAAATAGGTTGAAAAAAAAAGAAAATAAAATGGATATCACATAACCAATAACTTCACATTAAAAAAAAAATGTTATGTGGGTCTCGTGCACAGTGTAGGGCGGTAAAGGGGGACGCAAAAGCCACACTTATCTACAGCATTATCTGTGCAAACGGGAAGCAAAGCGGGTGTGGTAATCCGAGAATAAGATTACAAGAAAACAACAACAACAACAAAAACAAATAAGCAAACAAAAAACCAAAACATCACTCCATTTTGAAACAGCATTTTGTGATGATGGAAACATTTGTCTCTTAGAAAATACAGTTTTGTCCTCAATTACTGTCGACTTTTAATTTTGACTTCGTCACTACATTACAACAAAGGATAGATTACCTTCATAGACATGTGGGTTGAGTGAATGCAGAAATATTAGTAGAACACATCAGTGAGAGTTTGAGGAAAATAGAACAATCCGTTCAAAAGTTAAGATTTTTTTTTTTTTTACTTTTTGCTCTGTACGCATGTGACATCATACACTGTAATAGTCTTCTCATCCAGGAGGGACTGTGCAGAAACTTGGAAACAATTCATAATTTTGGAACGGATTATCGGATTTTCCCCCAAACTCTCACTGATGTGCTCCACTAATATTGCTGCATTCATTCAATCCACATGTATGTGAAGGTGAACTTGTCCTTTAAACACATGCAATAGACCTACCCCTTTCTCAAACTTTATTACATCCAAGCTGACTCCTATTTAAGGGTCTTACCTAGTGCCTCCTGCTATGTGTAATTTTAAGCCCGCAGATTATTAATCACTTAACTCTTGTTGTGCTGGTATAGTAGAATGAGGCTGGCTGCCTTTTTCAAGTGTTGAATGTTGTGTGCTGTACATTCAGCCGGTGTCAACATTTTCATGAAGAACTGCATACTTAGTAGTCATCTTTGTTCATGCTCATCCACTAAGCATTATCACCCTTATCTCCATATGTCTGCAAAATTGCAGTAAAACAATCTTGATAGTAACAGCAGTAAACAGAACCCTTGGCGTGTATCAAGCTGATGCAGCTCTTTGAGCAGGGTGAAGATTTCATCGATGCACTTAATATAGAAATGTCGCCATCTACGGTAGAAATCTTAACCAGCCCCTCAGGCTCTTCCAACCAGTATAAATATGTTTGCCGGTATTTTCTTCTTACAGTAAGATAAGCGCCAGAGCCCAAAGTGATACCTTTACCACTACCACCAAAGCCACCACCACCACCACCACCACCACCACCACCACAACAACAACAACAACAATAACAACCCCTATCATAACCACAACAACAACATAAAAATCCATGCAATTAGAGGCAAACAGGTTGAAAATTATTCGATGTTGCATTCTTTGTAATTTCTCCTGCGCAGCGGTCTGCGTTTTTTATGACCACATATCGATGAATAAATCAATTAGTGCATTGCCATTTGTACATTCCTTAGCTGTTGCCCTTTTCTGCCATAGAAGATGTACCTGGTAACGTCTTAGATGTATGTAATTACAAATTCATTTATGGATTTATGTGTTCAATCACTTTTTCTTTCATTCATTCATACCATACTTATTCATTTGATTATTCATTGTGACTATTAAGATGAGTGAAACAAACACAAAGTATAGTTTCAGCTGTGACTGACATATCTAGACTTGGAGGAGTCATGGAAGCCATTGAATTATCTTATAGAAAGTTGTGATGTTGATCAATATCTGATTGATTTTGGTTGCCGTCGAAGGACTAAGTTTTACGTCTACAAATTTAAATTACATTGAGTCATTAAACAGGTTCAGGTAAAAAGAAAAGCAAACAAAACAAAAAAACAACAACAAACAAACAAATCAGTAGTCTTACTTGTAGATCCGGGATAATACTTGTAGTAGCATTCCGAGATAGCAGAGATAGGCATTCGGTCTTCAAAATGTGTTCTGCCGCCCTCTTGTGTTTACAATCGGTAAGTGATATTACCCCTGGTCTTCCAGCTCTCACCCCCCCCCCCCCCCAGTTAGAGTGAACGAGGTTTTTCTCTGAAACGATGTACACACCTTTTCTCAAATACTAGATGGAGAGTGATTATGCAAGGTGATTTGTGATTTATCGTATACTGTTTTGTACTTTATGTGGGCTGCTTACGATGATAATGAGGCAACAGCAAAATCAGTTATTCAAAAATACATGTCTGACTATTTATTGGGAAAGATATTTTATCTCTTTATGATTTTGACAGTTATTTCTGTTTTATCGTTTAGAATGGGGAGAGCCGTTCTGTTATTGTTTTATTTATTTGTTTGTTTGTTTGTTTTGTTTATGTCAATGTTTGCAGAAAGATGAGCTTCAGTTAGTCTGAACCGTCTTTCAATATACTGATGAAATATTGAAGGAATAAACAGAATTTAGGAAAGAGTTTTTACATTTCGTCATGTTTGACTCCAGTATCAATATTTTTCAGCTGTTCATTATTTACATGAACTCTTCATTTTCTCGACTCCAAAAATGTAACGCATACACGTCCTTTTTTTCTATTGCCGCTGATTTTCGTTTTGTGCTGGCACCGTGGACTTGCAGGTAGTCAGCCAGCCTGCCTGTGGAGGAATATCGTATGTCAACAGTGAAAGTGAGTAAACAGTCACATCATGATAATATTTATTGAGTCGATGGGGGAAACTTTTTGCGGCACCACAATATGGATCGTATTCTCGAGGTCTAGTAATGGAATCATGTAGTGATGTATCTGATAGATCGTGGTCATTCACATTGTGCAATACAACGTAAATGAAACCCCGTGGTGACAGTTTCCCCTAAGGTGGTGTTGTTGATCAGTGATAAGTTAGTGGAAGGGCCTGTCATATTAGACCGAATGACTGCTTATCACAAATATTAGAGCCGCTTCTTTTATCTTCCTTCCACACGTTTATACAGATGACACCCTCGCAATAGTTACGGTCGACATTTATGAAAAGCACAGAAGTAGACGCATAGAGTGGTTGCGTTTTGATCGGATGAAATAAGAACTTGTAGAATTTCCTTTCAAAGTTTTCAAGTGATACTCCATATTCGAGGTGATAGGGCCATCATGGAAAACTTTACAATTGATTAGTAGAAAGAAATATTATAAGAATTGTGTTAGTGGTGGTAATTCGGCATCTATAACTCATTCTTCCCCGAGAAGGCACAATTGCCTCACTGACATGATGCGACTGATGCAACCTAATCTCTGAATACATTTTAAAACAAACACAACTAATGGTGACATCACCTCACCTATAACATGCGTATCTATGCTTCAGTCTCATTGTTTGGTGTATCACATGATCCTCTCACTTATTTATTACATGAAACTTTCCGTTTTGTTTTGTCTTGTCTTGTTTTGTTTGTTTGTTTTGTTTTGTTTTGTTTTGTTTTTGGGTAACTCGTTTCATCTAAGTCGGCTTGTATATGGGGTGGAATTACACTTTTAGTTTGACATCAGTACATCCAATGATGCTTGTCATTGGAAACTCCTCCTAAATGAGCACTCGACAGGACTTGGCGGCGGTATAAGGCCACTCTCGTCAAAGGCCAGTTTGTTGAGAGCCTCTCTTACTGGAAGTCCGCCCGTGTGTATTCCTACGATTGCATGGTCGAATAAAAAGTGCAAACTTATTTACTGTAAACAAACTCAACGTAAAGACATTGATGTCAACCAAGCGAAGAAGGAATGGCATTCATGATTATAAGTTGCTCGGCATTGTGTTTTGCCTTACAGCATGAACATAATCCTTTCTTTTTTTAATCCATTCCATTCCCGGATAAACTATTGCATGGCCAATCTCACTTTGAATAGACTATAACAATAGCTGCAACAAAATAAGATTTAAAAAAAAACAACAGCAACGGAACCGCTTGCATTTTTTTTTTCCATTATTAACATGCCCTTATTCATGCAAAATCCACACACCAAAAAGGAGAACGCATTTGAAAAAAAAAAAAAGAGGGGGAAAATTATACGTAAAAACAGAAATAGGGATCTACGTCCTTTCTCCACGCTTCCAGGAAGGTAAAGAATCGTGTATGGATTTTGAAAAGGATACAATATTCTATAAGACAAGATGCCCGTTTCATAAAGATTGAGTATAAGTTGCAATCAGTCGCAAATGACATTCATAACCAACTTTGCGATTGATCGCAAGCAACGCTAAATCTACTGAAAGTTACGCTTGATTTTCTTGAAATCAAGCGTGTCTTTATGAAACAGGAATTACGCTCAATATTGAACTTACGCTCAATTAAGCGAGTTACGCTCAATAAATCGAGCGTAAGATCAATCGCAGCTCTTTATGAAACAGGCCCAAGTTATATTGCCACAAAATTGTAAACAGAACGGGAAACGGTGTCTTATACGAAAAAGTAGGAATTGGCAAGGGAAGTTCATATTTGAAAACAACAACAACAACATCAAGAACAACAACAAAATAAAAATCAGTAATTTTCGTATTTCATGTTACTTCATACGTCAGTTTGGTAGTCTTGAAGCAAGGCAATGACATTATTTTTGTCTCCTATGTCTTGTTCTTGGACGTTTAAATTCGTACGGAAAACAGATTTTTGCTTTCTCATGTTTCTTGAAAGCTGACAAACAAAATACGGCCTTCTCACAGTTTCACATACTTCTTTTTATATTACACATAGGGGTAAAATTTAGTAGGATCAACAAAGGGTACACTACATTTGATGATTCAAGAAAGAAGCACCATAATTATGTTCTTTTTCTTTCATCTCAATTTTAGGCAATTCCAAATCCATTTAACAATCCGTGTCTACTTGTTAACGTTACCTTAGTCCTGGTATAGCAGGGATTAACAGAGCTGAAAAATCTTGGTACATTCCGTTGCACTTTCAATAGTACGCTAAATTTGCACAGATTTGAAAATTGATTATTCAAATGGGGCAAATGGGGCAAATTATTTGATGTATAGGGCCCCACTTTTTCACCCTTTCTCTTTCCTCTTTAAAACAACAACATTCAAATGTGGAGGATTAACGTGTTGATCTCATGTCTTATCTCTTTGTGGAAAACGACAAATTTTCAGGTAGCTCTTAAAGGGGAAATCCAGTCCAAATATAAGTTAGTCTGATAAGAAAAAGTAAAATATTACGAGTTCAACGGTATAAATTTGATCGTAATTTTGAAAAATAAGGAAGATATGGCATTTTGAAGTTTCGCTATTTTCGGGGGAAACAGTTCTTAAACAGTCAATATGAATATGCAAATGGAAAAGTGAGCACGTCATTCCCTCACAACTTACCATATAGTTTGCACATAAAATTTTGAAATTTCCTCTTTTTTTCAATCAAACGCAATTATGCCTGAGGCTCAAATCCTCATATATCTAACTGATCACTATTCTGAAGTTATTCAACCAGGAATAACACCATGATTCAGACTTCAGTGACAGAAACATTGAATTTTCGTCATTTTTTTTTTTTTTTGTGCACGATCAATGCAAAATTGTGAGGGCATGACATGGTTAGCCCACTCATTTGCATATTCATACCCACTGTACAAGAACTGTTTTGGAGAAATTATCAAAATTTGAAAATTTCATAACTTCCGTATTTTTCATCCGATTTCAGTCCAATTTTTACCATTGAACTCTAAGATTTTACTCTTTTTTTATCAGACTAACTTATATTTGGACTGGCTTTCCTCTTTAAGCCGCTACAACGATGGAAAGTATGTTTTCTCGACATTTTTTTTCTTTTGTCATTATATGAATCAAACAAAGAAGAGATGAAGGAAAATTTCAAGAAACTTTAACCGCATAATAAATCAGCAGTGATTAAGAATAATGTTAATACGTTAGGCCCTATATGAATATTTGAATATTTGTTCTCCAAGTGTTCCGTCATACAAGCTCTGCTCTCTCTCTCTCTCATTACATTCTTAAGATTTCAATAAGTGAAATTTGTGTCAATGATTGAACCACCTTCATGAATTTTGAAGGGAGAAGTCTCTCGGTGTTTAAGTTGGTTTGGACCAGAAGGTTTAAGTCACATATATACAGTAGGCCTACAGTAAAAACTTCATTAATATGTATGGCAAAGAATGACAAAGCTATAAGTTGAAGTTCATGTGTTTATACTCGTCAAGCAACAATCAAATAAGCATTGTTGTTATTTTCCTTGTTATCATCATTATTTGCTATCACCATCCTCATCTGATTGTCCATATGATTATTTAAAGTCAATAGTTCAAAATGTATACTCTCCCAACCTTTATAAAAGGTCACCATTGCCGAATTGTTTCTTCTCGAGAACAACTGATATGTAAGAATTCATCTATTTTTTTTTTCTACCTTGCTTATATTTCATGTCAGCATAGACAATATGTGAAGATTTCTGAGCACGTTAATGTTAAAAACCGTCATTAAATATCTGAGTTCTGTATGTCACACCAGTCAACGATATTACCGTTTCGGAAAGTATGCGCAACTTTGGAATTATTTTTTTTTTTTCTGTTTTCTCTTTCGACATAATCTTATGAAACATTAAGTTTTATGTTTGTTTGACTTTTTATACTCGTACAAGTAGAATCAAAAGTAAGCCAGAGGTGGATATTCACTTTTGAAGAAAAAAAATAACAACAACACAACAAACTCCTGCAGTTTACTACGTAGGATTACGTAGAGCAGATATCTCAAGAATGGTGCACGATGTGACAGAACGTGCCATATTTTGTCCCCGAGGTTACGAACAACATCGAAAAGACATGAATTACAGAGATTTATATGCAGAGAAGGGGAAAACAGCCTTGAAAATGGCCCAAAGGTCACAATCCTCCTTATCCACCTGTGAGTAAATGTTGGTATTGTTTGATCTTATATAGTATAGTGGACATCTCAAGAGCTTTGACTATCACCGTATCATAGATGTGTCAACCTTTGAAACAAAAATCGTAGTTAGCTTGGTTCCGAATCTACAGTAATGTAGGCCTATTTTCTTCACTGTAAATATACAGCTAGGTGTGGTCTTCAAGATAAATTAAGGTAAAGGGTGGAAGATATTGCCTCAACTACCAATAGGTCTTAGTTCTGTTTGACTCAGCTGCACATCCATCCACATCGGGTGCCGATGTCAAAGACGATATCACCCATACTCAGAGATTGTTGTCCAGACGGAGATATAAAGAAACGGCAAAATGACTGCAAAGAAAACTTTGTGATACTCTATAATTCTTTTGTCAAACTCTGAGAGACACAAATACAAACGCAACACACTTGGACTGAAAGCGGAACTATGGTGACCAGTTGTAAAGTGCCTGAACAGATAATATGTCGACTACATCTCTATGCCGATGTCACTTTTTTTTTTTTTTTGATTCAAATAGTATTTTGTCATTTGGTGTTTCACTTTTTGTTTTGAAATCCAAGGCTTTAAAATTCCAGTCCTTTCCCCATGCCGTATGGCATTTATGCATAAACCTAGCGGGTTCGGTTCCACACCTAATCATAGACTTGGCCCCGACACATGCAAGGCCGACGTCCAAGATGGCGTCATGTTATGTCATGCACAGCCCTATCTCGCCTGCCCAACGCTCATGTTTCCAGCCCGTAATTCCCCCACCGTGAGTTATGTGCGCGCATGTTGGTTTCACAAATCACCACGCAGCAAGGTTATTGCAGTAAAATGCCTTGCGCTTGGACGTTGCCGATTCAAAGGACACTGCGTACACACAGAACGACCGTCGATCCGCTTGACCACGGCTTGACCACTGCTACTTATTAAATCACTCATGTTTCTACGTCTGGTCTACTAATTTGCATGTCTGCAAGGCCGAAATCTTCGTTTGAGTGTGTTACCGTTCACTCTCAGTGCCCCACGGCTGTCGGGCCCCGTTATATGCATGAGCCTCGCTGTGAGGCGTTGTATGTCAAGGGGCACATAATTACTGACCAATGTTTATGTGATAACACAGAGCCTAATACAAAGAGAGCTAAACCCCATTTCCAAGATTACACCATCGTCCACGTCTTTCAACAGCTATTCTGTTTTATCCTCGCTCTCCCTCCTCCTCTTTTCTTCTATCTTCCTTTCTATATTTTTCTATCTATCTATATATCTCTCTCCCCCATCTATCTCCTTTCCTTTTTTGCATCATATATTCTTCAAGTAAACTCTTGTTGTTGTTGTTGTTGTTGTTGTTGTTGTTGTTGTTGTTGTTGTTGTTGTTGTTGTTGTTCTTTGTCATATGAGCACCCATAATGAGTATTTTGATAAAATCAGCCCCTGGATGATAGTCGTCAATGATGGAATGATAGCTACATTTTAACTATTGACTTGATAACAATCATGAATTCATCGCGTCTTCCAAACATTCAGAAGTGAATAAAAACTGACATCATTATTTGAGTGACGTGTTTTTGTGTTGTGTTGTTGTTTAGTACAGCCGTCCTGTCTCACCCACTTCCATGGTCAGTTATAACATTAACATGAAAATCGCTACTTTTCCTTTTATCGAAATATTTCATGCTATAAACGTATTTGGGAAGGAATATAAAGTTGTCTTCTTCAAGCAAACCGGGACGGAAATCACATAAGCCATCCAATCGATTTAATGTGTGATGAGTCTAATCATATTAGCGCGTTTTAATGACTTCATGTTTTGTATGTTTGTAGTGTGTATGTGTAGGTCTATGTATCGGACATATATCTTTGTTTTCCAACGGGTGTAGAGATAAATAACGAAGCAGACAGATTGTGCTATGAATTGCATAACAGCCTCGTGTCCACGCAGGAATTTCTCTTTACCTTTTTTTCTCTCAAAATGGACTGTGTCTCCATCTCTCAGAAGCATGAGTTAGCGCAAATGCAAACATATCATGATGATAGTTTTATAACAAACTGACTTTCTTCAACTACCATTGATCAGTTTCAACACGAGCAAGTACTAAATTCGTATTGGAATGGCTGTAGAGTCATGCTGCCTTACATCTAGAGTAAGATAGCAACATGCCTTCGTTGGACCAACATTGCATCGTCTCGTCTGTCGCAACATTCAGTTCAATCGTTATACTCTAATGCCAATGCTATGAACTCTTGACACACTCAGCTCAGATAGGAAGTTTATAGTGTGTCCAGATAAACTACTTAGGGGGTAAACATATTGGTTGTGTCTCTACACATCTTATCTTAACTCATTGAAGGCATCGCTTTGATGCGAAATATGATTTTGATTGAGTGTTGTGAGAGGTTAGAAAATCTGTTGGAGGATTTTGCAGCCAGTAAAATCATCAGGAGAAAGAAAGAAGCAGTAATATATTTTCACCTATCTTTCTGTCTGTCTGAGCCAAGATACTAAGCTTTCGTTTCTATACAACTGGAATATAACGGAATGAAAGAAGGGAGGGGAACAAAGACGAGAGATTTCTTCCCCCAAACTAATCCCATTTACTAGTCGATTGTGCCAATGCTACGCGCCGGTTTCGCCGTGACGCTTCGGCGAGCGAGCGCTAAGGAGCAGGCTAGGATCTCTCCGTGTACAATGTCATGAATAAAGGGTATGCTATTACGTAACAGTGTAGGTCTTGACCCATCGCGCTTGTGGAGGGATGGTCAGTATCATCTCACACACAGGGACGTCAGCAGTAATTTAAATGGTCGTATTCCCCGCGGTTAGCTTGATGATCGCCAGCGTTTGAACTAAAAGTTGTGTGCTGTTTTGACGAAGTTAACGGTGGTCGTGTGGACAGTGGACGGGGGCGTCAAGAAACGGTGATCGAAGGTGTTGGACAAATGACCACTGTACGCATTGACCAGCACCCCTCTCACAGATACAAGGTCTCGCCCGTAACCTTGATTCCCTCAGCTTCGCTGTGCAATTAAATCTATTCTCATCGCTTTGGAACGGTCTTGTCTGAGTGTATACCGTTTTTCCATTCCCACGTTTATCCTATGCGTGTGTGTATGGACTGTGTGTATGTATGTATGACCAATAATACAGTATTACGCAACAGTGTCTGCAAGTTGGAGGGGATGTCCAGCCGTGCTGGGGCCACAGTCGGTAATAATTAGAAACAGAGAGGCGAGCAGTGTCCGTCGACGGTGTACAATGCGAGAAGTCCAAGTCCAGTGAACGCTACAGGCTTTTCCTTCCTTTTTCGTTTTCGGGCTCGTTTCGCCACCATCCACGGCCTCGTTTTTTGCCCGTCCGGGCCTAGAGCGGAACTGACCCTGTCCCTGCCCCCTGGTCCGTCGTCAGGGCCGATCATGCTGCCGTACCCCCGATGGAATCCCTACTCGCTGGCCGGGGAGTCAACCCGACCGACTTTAGATCAAGGTGAGTGCGCTGGTCGTCAATAAAAGTATCCAAAACGTGAAATGTTTTACGTTGGCTGTCGTATGTTGCGTCTTTACCAACAGACGGTATATAGCCACTACCGGGCGTCGTGCGCGTGTGGCTATTTTCTGTTGCATTCGCAATGAGTGGAAACATTGACTTCATTATTTGCCACATTTTTAGTAAACAGTAAATACCTTGTTTGAAGTTTAAGGGTTTCATTTCGAATTGAACAGTTTGGACTTTGTCTTCAATGTGATGATAGATGTGGTTACTCTTGTCTGCGTTTACGATCGAATGAGTAAATGTGACCGTGTTTGATGATGTTGATAAGGCGTTCACCACACTTTTTTTTTTTAGTATCGTTACCCGGTCGGATGTAGTAATCATGTTCTAGAGTTCAACGTGTCCTGTAAAATTTTAGGAGGTTTGTTTAAACTATTCTTTGACTCCATGGTTCAAAAGATGTATCTGAGCCAGCAAGTTGTGATCAAGCCATGTGTGTGTAAAGCACAGCAATACCAAAATAATGTTGGGTTCGGTTTTGCCTACTACTGTGAATTCGCGGCCATTGTCAATGGGTATCACAGTAGATAAGGATGTGATCGTGAAAATGACAGTTTCGATCTGCCCGTGACATGTACCTGAAGATAACAAATAGATAAAACATAGTCTGCCCCGTGGTAGATAGTATCCACTGACTTAAATTTTGTAGACATATAGGTCCAAGGAAAGTGTAGTGGTAGACAACGTGTCATAATGATCAGAAGAAGAAGTCGATACTAAAGAGATAAACCAAAGTATTCCATACATCGTGTCATACCGTATGCGTTGAGACAACAGAGAGAGGAATCTTGTGTTACGATACATTGAGTGTGACTCGTATAGCTTGATAGCGCAGAGGAACAGCTATGTAGTACAGTGATAGGGGAATATTCGTTCTCCCGTACAACCATTACGTGATCAGTCTTTTGATGGTCAAACTTGACGAAGCAATATGGCAGTCCTCTCCCGCAACTCACTGACCAACCCATTGTTCCGAGAGTGGCTGTAGTTCTTGCCCCATTGAGTGGCCATTGATCGCTAAAGTCTCACGTTCATTGTTGCTCGCCTTAATCCCCCGGAGTTTGGAACCAGTTTCTAAGGAGCGCTGGTGTACCCACCACGGTATTGCTAGCTGTTAACCGTTATATTCAGGCAGCTGGAGTGAAGAGGCCCTGACTTAATCCCTATGGTCAATAACGCTGTTTTGCATTGAACTTGCGTTGCGTGTGCATACGAACGCTATACCAATGGCGCCAACAAACCGCTTCCTTGTTGGAGGGAAAGAGTCATATTCATTATCATGAGAAGGAAGAAGACTCAGTTTTATTATTTTTTTTCAGGCCTGATGTATTCCAGTATCCATCCCATGTTCTCATAAGAATCGCTTTCCGTGACGTTAAAGGGATTGTATATATTGGTGGAGATGAGGATTTACCTTTTAACTTTTTGCGAGATACCAAGGAACCACTTCTGAAATAGTACAGAGCATACCATTCTCAAAGGAATTCAAAGTTTATTTGACGAAATCGGTTTTGGAGTGGCTGAGACATCCAAAAACAAAGTAAAACAAAGTAAAACAAAGCGATCGTAATAAAGGGTGGGTCCCATCTTTTACTAGGAGTGCTCTTTTTTGGATATCTCAGCCATTTTAAAAGCAATTTTCATCAAATAAACGTTGAATTCCCCTTGGAATTACATGCTCTTTCACATTTCGTAAGAGGTTTGTCAGTATCTCAACATAAATGTTTGTTATAAACCTAAAGTTAGGTCTCAACCAAAACTATACAATCCTTTTAAAGTGATATACAGTTGTAAAAACTTCCTACTATGACTATGGTTGAAGCGTGCTGTATCATTCTCAATGCCCTTGTCACAGAAAGGGTTTCCCCATACGCCACTCCTATGCTGCTAAATATAAACACAATGACAATTCTATCGATTATGAATATGATGGTGATGTATACGAATGAGCATGAACACTCAATAGACTATTGGTATTTACAGATATTGATACTCCTATAAATGATAGATTTGTTTATTCTGATTTGAGCAATCAGTTTGACCAAGAAATTCTTTTTAAATACTCTGCAGAGGTCTCACGCAATGTACAAGCCACCAATTGCAAATTCAGTCAATATCCATTTGAAGAGCATTACTATTCCGTGGTCCAGTTGGCTATCATAATATGTTTAGATTGAATAAACACAATGCAATTACTAGATGTGTCACTGAAACCATGCATGAAATGATGAAAGTAGTTTAATGTGCTTTGACTGCTACTTGACAAAAAACAACAAACAAACACAGAAAAAAAATATAGCATTTTTTACAGACGGTCCAAAAGTCCCCGGCACTAGGTTATTTTTTTTTATCGAGTTTTCAAGAAACAATGCTTATTGTCGGAGTTGAACCACAAAACTGCAAACTGGATAGGATGTTTATATATTAGCCTCTCAAGTATACCCATAATCTTTTCACAAATCTTTACAAAATTGTGGATTTTTAAGTGAAATTAACAAGACTAATTACAGATCCACGCCACTAAATTAGGTCCTATAACCTAACCCATGACCTGTGTCTTTTCGGGGGTAAGTTGCTATGAATCGTCGACCTCCGAGCAAGGCAATCAGAGGTAAAGTATTTTTGTGAGATGATGAATAATCACCTCATCCCAACTGTTCATTGATAGTGACAGATATCACTATTTTGTGAGAAGGTGTGAAAGTCATTTTCCTTTGGTCTGATTTGAATCAGATACAGTTAAACTGTTTGTGAGATATTACTTTATAGTATAACTGAGCATAGAGATGATTTTCAATTAAATCAGCATAGTTTAGAACCAAATGAATCAGCTCTACCTCAACTCTCTCTCTCTCCCTCAAAATGTTTATGTTCTTTGTTATTCCGTTACTGAACTACATCCATTGCAGCCCATAATCTGTCCAACCCCGTTTTTTTTTCCTGAAACATATATTCACATTTAGTAGGCATGTTTCTATGGTAAGCCAGAATTGAAAAACAATGTAAATACAGGAGTTTAGTTCCTCCTTTCATCTTAATCTCTGTGATTTTTATCATGTGCCACTTGCAAATACTTCTTTTAGACCGGCAAACTAGAACGGAAAAGTGGCTGTACAGGCACTGGATTTTTATTTTGTTCTCTAGTGTTTAAAGACGAGCACGTTATATAATCTAGGCACCAAGACAAAGTATCATTCTTACATTCATTTACGTCATTTTATAGTGCATGCTGATATGCAAATATGTGCAAATGTAGTAATTTTCTCGAAACATTAGACTGAAATCATGTCATGACAGTGCAGTAAATATAATATGGAGGTAAATTTTATCAGAGTCACATTGTACTGAGCTCAAAACATGCCTGAAAGTAATCTCTTCGACTGAGCTGTGATAATAACCCATGCGAGCTATTAACATTTTTATGATTAACATTTTTAATGTTATTTGGTAGGGCCTACTTGGTAGTAACCGTCATAACTGTCATATATTCTAAAGATATCTAGTCCAATGTTGTCTCCAATCTACATTCTACAAAATGAATGGTTCTCGTCAAGCAGAAAATCTACCCCTATTTATTCTCATTTTGTTATCATCCGGGAATGAAAGACACACAAAAAATGGTTGTTGCCATCATTTTTCGAGAATTCTCTCACATTCTAGATATGTCTAGTCTGAATTTGTATAAACTAGCGATCTAATGCATTGAGTTTCTGCACGAAGCGATACCTACCCATATATATTATTATCTATTTTATTATCTATTTTATCATCATTCCAAGATGAAGGACAAAATGACCGCAAAGAAATTTCTTCAAATTTCTTAAACTCCTTTTATCTCAATGAAACCTCTTTAAGTGTTGAAATAGTGAACCAAACTAAGACCTGAAACGTTCTTGAGGTTTAGATATTGCTATTACTTGTTTATTCTGATTAATTCTTGACATTCTCTTCAGGTCCGTGCATTGAACCTGGAGTATCCCCTTGTACTCTAATTTAGGAGTCAAGATAAAATTATGTAGCGTGAAATTTATTCAGCATTCACTTTTTAATTATCAGATTTATTGTTCAATCATAATAATTGAATCCTATGAATCAAAAGTGTATTCATATCAAATTCGCAGAAATTTGAACCCTTTCCAGATTTCAATCAATATAGGTAATCCATGTCACGGGGATAGATCCGTAACGTGGGGGGGGGGGGGGGGAGGGAGCAGCGTCCGCTTTAACAAAATAATTTTTTACTTTTAAATACCCCTCTCCATGGGCGTATGCAGGAGAGGGGGCACAAATATCTACCTCCAAGAAAACCCCCTTTTAGACTCAGATATACACATATTCAAATAATTTGATTAGTAAATAAGAAAATATTGTAGTAATTATGTTTTGTATTTTTACTTGAATAAATGACATACGTTTCGTCTTACTTTAATAAAAATTGACAATTTTCCACCCACGTAGTTATCCACCGAAACTGCTCAGCAATGTCAATTCTAAAAATTCAAAAGCTTCCTTGTGTCAGAGGGGAATACCCCTTCCCCCCACCCCCCTCAGAAAAAAAAAAAAAAAAAAAAAAAAAAGGTCCTAAGTAGTGCCACGCCCCTCCAGGACCCATGCCCCCGCTCGGTCGTTACACTCAGTCACAATGGTCTATTATTTTCAAATTATTTTGAACCCCCACCCCACAGAAATGAAAGTAGAGGGAAAAATGAAGAGTCCGAATATCATTAATTAATAAATTTTCGGCTGCCTCCGTGTCCTGCCAACTCTAAGACCGGAACGGCCGAAGAAAACGTGATGCCAGAATGCTCAATAATAGAACGGAATGGAAAAAAAGAATTGAACGGAATTTCACAAATCTTCGTTCTTGGTGGAAAGCACATCCACTAGACCTGTTACTGAGATATGTTACAGCAAATATCATTCCTAATGAAACTGGCTGAAAATTTCAGTGGTGTTCCTTTCGTATTTTTTCTATATCCGAATAGCCAGTCTAGACATAAATATGCTGACGGACACTCTTTCATATCAAGAACAGAGAGATAGATAGAGAGAGGAGGGACACGGAGAGAGGAAGGGGTATCAAACTATTACAAAAGGGTATCTAGACGTATGTAACTAAAATGGCATTTATTTCTGTCTAGGTAAGGTTCAAAGTTCAGTAAAGATGAGTAATTTTATTTCATCTACACCCTGTGGTTAGTCAAACAATCGAACAGACTTTGAGAAGTTAAAAAAAAATGAAAGAGGATGATTAAAGGTAGGGGATACCTTTTACAGAACTCCCAAAATGCAGCAAAACATTAAATATGAACCTCAGGGGACTTGTTTAGGCCACTGCTTAGAAATTTGGAAGTCAACAGTTATCTACAATTTGAATAATGCACAAAACTCAACTACTCAGTAGTTCTGTGTGTCAGCCACACTTAAGCCTTTTTGTTGCAGTCTTCTGTATTTTTTATCTATAAACACAAATCTAAAAGTATAAGAGCTGATGTAATAACATATAGAGTGTGTGGCAAGAATGTATGTAGAAATGTTTGTAAGTTTTGATGAACTTTATTCACAAAATATACATAATGGGCACACATGCAGTGCATGGGTCTGCAAAGGTAGCCTAGTAATGTACTGGAATTTACGGTGAGCCCCGAAAAAAATTCAATTCAAAATCTAACGGTCAATAAAAATGTACTAAATGTTACCTTCCACTTTCAATACTTTGTGGGAGTTTCTAAAATGATACTCTCTTCAACATACCACTGTGTTTATACAACTCTTCATTTAAGGCATGCAAATGGGATTCCCTACCTTTAAATGAAGCAACTTCTTGCAGCAAAGTGAAAACGGCGCCAAGATGACAGAAGAAGAAATGATCAATGATGCAATGTGGTTGACACAGTCCTTCGCGGTTGGTCGATGTTACTCAAGTTGGGCGAGCGGATTAGCGCAAGAGCAGACAGAGCTGGGGTCACCATAGCAACGACTGCGATTAATGTGATTGCCAAAGACGACTCATGCTCCAAGGGCCGTGGTTCAACGGGTGTGACGTAAAGCCGAGTCATTTCACCGGCTGCTTGAATGTGGTGGCCTAGCAGCATCATAACCTGTATCCTCATCGTCACCCTCATTATCATCATCATCATCGTCGTCGTCATCATCATCATAAGCTTCTTCTTCTTCTTCTTCTTCTTCTTCTCCCTCCTCCTCCTCCTCATCATCGTCATCAATATCATCATCATCATCGTCATCAGCTGTGTTATCATCATCCCATCTTCTTTCTCCTCCTTCTCCTTCTCATCATCATCGTCATCAATATCATCATCATCATCATCGTCATCATCATCATCGTCATCATCATCATCGTCATCAATACCATCATCACTATCAATATCATCATCACTTAGTCTACATCCACCCTATATATTACACCCAGTAGTGTCAGTGTCATTGTTATTATTGTTGTGTGTTTCTCAGGAAAAGTGTTGTTTAATATCTTTGGTGTTTCGCTAAGCTCCTTATATTATTGGACATTGATATAATTTGGAACATCTCCATATTTTTTAAAATCGTGTTCGTGTACATGGAAACTGTTTTAAGAAGTTGATATTTTTTTGTTATTTAATCCACATTTTTGTATGCATATTTCTGGCTGTCAGAATGTGGACGTGTAACTTTATCCACTCTCGAATTCTCTGTCGACATCTTCCGAAGATGCAACTGGGCTGTATACGATTCGCCGTCGTCTCCTGCTTTGGCGTGACTCTCCAGATGAAGTGGTAACATATTATATCTCCCTCCGATCAGCACCAGAATTCCTGTCTTCTGGGTACGCCTAGTGACTCCTTGGTGACATCTAGGCACAGAGACCGACTGACCTCCTTAATGGGATGCAGGTGTGAGAAGAATCATCTTGTTAGTTTTCACCACTCAGGTGTTTCCGCAGGTGATAGTTAGTAGGACAGATGAGGTGTTCAACTGGATTTAGACGTAAGTCATCCAGTGAAAATCTAGTTCTTGGGGATGAGTTGTCGGTATATTAGGACAGATGTCGTTTTGGTGGTTCACCTGTCTGTTGCTGAGGCAGATGTTGGCGGGAAGATGCATTGTATGGTCAGATCAGAGCCTTCACTCAACAGCTTGAGTCAGCATCGTCTGCCAAGTTTCTGATTCCCGGCTGTTCTACTGCCCGAGAGGGAGAGAGGGTGAATCGATTGTACCTATATTAAGACTGGTTTCGTTCGACACATTCCATGAAAGGAAATGTTAAGAAGTTGCAATTGGGGTTGCGGCGAATACCAGTCATCGATGTTTTAGTACTTTTGGTTAATCGGGCTGAGAAGAGGGAATCACATCGAGAAATATAGTTTTCATTTGAATATTGCTGACCCTTTCTCTATAAATTCACATTACTTTGATTCTCCGCTATGGAGGATGTGAAGTGTGTTTTAGAAGCAAGAGTTAGACCCATTAAAGGAAGTTGTAGATGTCTGATCAACATCAGAACTTTAAGAACTTAAGAATTTGTTCAATTCGAAAGTTTCAAATGTTTTGACAAGCAATTATAATGTTAGTGAATTACAGCCATTTAAATTCAGAGATTATGTCGTGTGCGCACATTCAACCCCACACAAAACTCTACTGTATATATTATTCACAGGATTATAAAAGCAAAACTTATCCCTACCGAAGTGGCATTATGTATACGATAGCCTGTCATTGGTTACTTCCTTTTTTTTTTGGGGGGGGGGGGGCTTGGTTGTAGTTACTAAATCATCTTCTATCTTCTATCGTTTTCTTTATCTAACAATTCAGTTTGAAGGTGGTGTGTGGAATCATGATTAAAATTTTCATTTATGATTTTTTTTTTCATTTATCTCTTTTCCTATTTGTTCACTCATTCGATCATTTTAAGATTCTTGCTGTCATGAAAGGAGAAGGGTTTGCATGAACAATGATGCTTGATTAAAGTTAGAAATCTATCGTTCTTGTACTGTAAAATACTAGTGACAATAGCCATGTAGGCGTCATTTGGTATTAGACATGAATTGTTTGCGGGGTTATAGAGATAATCTTTCCACTGCCGGATGCGCACGTTTGTATCTCCATCTTGCTAATTGCGATGAAGTGAATCGCTTTGATGTGGCGCCCCCATCAAGTTTCCATCTCAGAGTTGATCTGCTGCTTATTGTTTTGTTTGTTTGTTTGTTTGTTTTTTGCCAGCGTGTAATAATCTCGACCTCGTTATTGGGTGAGCGTTATAAAGAGGGATTTCATCATGCGGATATTCGCTGAATTTTGGGAGTCTCTCGCCTGATGAGGTTTTCGAGATTCCTTCTAATATACCTGATATCGTATGGCTGGCCTCTGGGCCTCACATCTAAATGCAACTAATACATACGTTACAATTAAACGTGACAATTAAATGACTTCTAAGTAGGATATGGGTATCAATTAAACATGAGTTCCTTTACAATCATGGTCTCCCGTATAAGCATCTCTATGACCTAAGCGAGAGTGCGATTTTCGGCTCGTTTCCCGCTGTTTCCTGACTTGGGAAGTTTTAGCTTGTGTTCATTCCGACCAAATGCTCGCCTATGATTTGTTTTTCCCTACGTCCGTATAATTAGCGTTAATCTGACAGCGGTCTGTTTAGTCAACAGCGAACATTGTGTAGACCTTGGATGGAAATATACCCGTCCACCCCCTTCTGCCCGCCTCTCGCCTTTGGGCCTAACAGTAGGAGGGGTGGAACGACGCAATCTCTGATTCATGCTGGTCTTAACTCTCGTCTTGCCCTCCTAGAGCTATTTAAAACTTTTCCTCTCGCTTCACAAAACATAATTAAAAGTTGTTATGAGCAGAACATGGGCTTGCATCGAGTTGAAATGGAGGTAGGTTCTTCTTCCTCCCATTCTTCTTTTACGTCACTCCCCCTCTCACCCCCCCCCCCCCACTTCCTATCTCTTACTGTTTTCAGTAAAGATGTTGAAGATTGGGAGCAGTGATTTAAAAAAGATGTTCGAGATATCACATTTGATGCATATGTTTTCGTCAGTTGTACCACAAAACATCCTACCGTATAAGAATTTCGCAATAAAGCATAAGATATATAAAGGAGATATCACAATTTTTCTCAATAAACCATAACTTTAGATGGTTTAGTCTAGAAACACATCAATCGTAAGTATTGATTACATTTTGTATTTTTAGCAATTCTTAACATTGATAACACTGATTCAAAATTTTGCATAGACCTATTTTGAAGCACTAAAGCAGTTTTTGTTTCATCTGCAAATGGCATATAATACCTTTAAGTCAGCCTCGAAGAAAACTGAACCTGAATTCAGCCAATGTTACTTCATGAACCTCTCTCCACATTTCTCTCTCCCCAGTCTTTCTTTGAATATTCCTATGCATTTTATTATCATTGTCCCATGCCCAATGTTTATGTCGGAGCACAGCTACGAATGGAGCAACCTGATATGTTTAGTGTCACGTATATAATCTGCTGTTTGTTTTATAAACTCCTTCTCTCGTTCCCCTACTACAAAACAAACAAGCAACTAAATAAGCAAGACATTGTTCAATCAACACGATGAACGTCACAATGCAATATGCATCTCTGTAACTTTTATATTTTATATCGGCGTAGAGCAACAGCGTCATGCTGTGTCGATTGATGGTGGGTAAGTGCCCCATCCAATCCTACCAAGAACCGCCATGAACGCTTCGGAGAACCTGCATTCTTGCAGCGCTCCATTGCTGGACGTTCATGTGCATTGTGGGTGCCTCATTCAAGGTGGACAACAAATCAAGCACTACCCGTGACGTGTCCGAGAGGGACAAAGAAAAAATTGATGTCCTGGTCGTTGAACGCTCCGAGGAAAGCTTGGACATGGAAAGAGGAGTGAGAATAAGAAGGAAAAATACTCTTGCCGTAATTACTTTGACCTTACTGTTACGAGGAATGCGCAACAGCGCTGGTCAATCCTGTAACGCGATTTGAAGAAGGAAAAAAAAAAGAGGGGGAAAAAACATCATTCATGTCGAAAAACTTAATTCCATCCACACTCACAGACGACCGCAAGGAATGAGGCATAGGTAAGAGCGGTGTCCTTCACGCTTCGCTTTTGAGGTTGAAGTTCGGCTTTTCGGAGAAAGAGTGGACAAACAGACAATCCCTCTGGATCGCAGAAATCGGCCTCCCGGATGGTTTCGTTTTGTTCGCTCCTCGTGATTCGGGGAGTAATGGTCAACGGTAACAAACGTAATGAATGGTCACTGACATGTCATTAAAAAGTCATTTTCGTTAAGTATTCCCCCTCCCCCCCCCCCCCCCCCCCCACTTGCTTCTATTTTTGAAAGGTACGACTTCTAACCATTATGTGCTCAAACTCTTTAGAGCTACCTATCGGCTACTGCCTTCTGATTGCCTTACAAACATCTGTCTTACGGTCAGTTTACAACGGTAAAAAAAAAAAAAAAAACTCCAAAGCCATTACTTCCTCGATATTCCGATTTTGATGGGGTCAAGCCATCGGGTTAGATACGCCTAAGTTTTATTAAATCGAAACAATCGGAAAGATATCAAGAAGAATAGGATTCATAAAAGCAGTGCTTTGGGTTTTTGGGGGGTTGGACTACGGCATGATACTACTCCTCATATAATGTGTGTTTCTTCTATGTTGTACGTCATACAACTCGAACTTGCTTGAGTGATGCGATTCTATATTTACGCCTCTCATATCAGATTGATTGCAATTCGCGAAGTTTCACCAAACTGTTCGTCTGTGGGCGAAGGTAGCATGAATCATCGGAATGATATGTGTTGTTTCGAGTTCTAGATTGATAAGTCACAATATGATTTAATTTCTTCTGTATTATTTTCTTTCATTTTTTTTACATTTTCAAAAGCCTTCACATAAAAAGCTGCTATGTTAAAGGGATGGTACAGTATTGGTGGAGATGAGAATTTGGCTTTTAACTTTTTGCGAGATAAAAGAAAACACTTATGAAATGGTACAGAGCATACCATTTTAAGAGGAATTCAAAGTTTATTTGATGAAAATCAGGTTTGGAATGACTGAAACATCCAAAAACAGAGTAAAACAAAGCGATCGTAATAAAGTGTGGGTCCCACACTTTATTAGAATTGCTCTTTTTTGGATATCTCAGCCAATTCAAAACCAATTTTCATCAAATAAACATTGAATTCCTCATAGAATTACATGCTCTTTCATATTTCAGAAGAGATTTCTCATTATCTCACGAAAAAATGTTAGAAACATGAAATTAGGTCTCAACCAAAACTATACAATCCATTTAATGAGATCCTGCGGAGTGACCAATAACCTATTATATACATGGTATTATTCTCTTTTCCTTCTATAATACTTATATCATAAGAACCACAATAGATATGATATTATTTTCCCATTTAGCTCTCCTAACGTCTTAAAAAAATCTCTTAAAATGTTAACTGATGTTCTCAGAGAGAAGGTGATCTCCGTCATCAATACGTAGTCTCGTGAGTAATATGACGTCAGATCAGCACTACGTTTTTACAAAATATCAAACGTCCATAGACTGCACCTGTATGCAAACAGGACCTTGTTTCATTTGGGAAGCTATGTGACCAGCGGGTCATGTGACCCTTCCCCCCCCCCCCCTCATTTAGTTACAATGTATTATATTCATCATGCACTGTGCAAGAAACTCTCTTTGTACGGTTCGTTATAGACGGATCACCACGTGTAACTGTAAACGAAGGATTCAAACATCTGGTCCGCTCTTTGAAGTGATGGTATAGTTTTGTTTGAGATGGGGCTAAGTTAAAGGGTGTGTACAGATCTGGTCGAGGTGATGATTTAGCTTTTAACATTTTGCGAGATATTCAGAAACCACTCTATGAGATGTCAAAGAGCATGCAGTTCTAGGGGGTATCAAAAGTTTATTCAATGAAAATCGGTTTTGAAATGGCTGAGATATCCAGAAACAAGGTGAAACAAACAGATCCTAATAAAGTTGTGGCATGTCGCCTTTTATTATTAACACTTTTTTGGATATCTCAGCCATTTGAAAACCAATTTTCATCAAATAAATGTTGAATCCTTCTTAAAATTACATGCTCTTTCATATTTCATAAGAGGCTTTTCATTATCTCACTTTAGAAATGTTCAAAACATGAATCCCCACCTCAACCAGTACTGTACAGTCCCTTTAAGGTGTCCAACTTTTTTTTTTTTTGCAAGATAATTAGAACCCCCTTATGAAATATCAAAGAACATACAATTCTAAGAGGAATTCAATTCTTTTAATGAAAATTGGTTCTGAAATATCCCCTAACAAAGAGGTTCAAATAAAGGTGGGGCCCACCCTTTATTAGGACTACTTTGTTTTATTTTATGTTTTGGATATCTCACTCAGCCATTTCAAACCGATTGTTATCAAGTAAACTGTGAATTCCTCTTAGAATTGTATGCTCTTTTACATGTCATAAAGTGGTTTCTAAGTATCTTGCAAAAAGTTAAAAGCCGAATTCTCAACTCAACCAATACTATACCATCCTTTTTAAATTGACTTTACATAGAATGTCATTAACTTTGGAACTATGAAAGATTGTTACGACATAGTGAAAATGGTGGCAACAACATCTTAATTAAAGGCATAATTTACCATTTGCAGATGAAACAAAAACCCAGCATTAGTGCTTTAAAATAGTTCTAAAATGTGAGTTAGGGATAGAAACAACCACTGTCAAAATTTTAATTCGTATAATCGATGTTAAGTGTTGTTAAATACACAAAATGTGAACAATAGTTATAATAAAAATGTTTCCAGACTAAACCGTATACAGTTACGGTTTATTGAGAAAAACCCTGATATCTCCTTATATTTTAGGTTTTATTGCAAATATTTCATATGGTAGGATGTTTTATGATACAACAGACCCACATATATGCATCGAATGTGATATCTTGAACATTTTTGAAATCACTGCTCCCAAAGGTAAACTGGACCTTTAAGATAAGTTGATGACGCCAGTGCCTCACGAGTAGCTAAAATTTGAATACCTGTACACAAATTTCAAAGTATCCCCTCCTGACATGCATTCACAATGAAAAGCTGTTGACCTTGCCTCAAAGTATTGTTGTGTTCAAATAGTCTAACACCGTTGACTTTTACGATGGAGGGGTTTTAATCGCTGAATAATTTACCACAAAGCATGACTCAAATGGCATTTTGTTGTTGTTGTTCATGCAAATCAGTGGGGGGTTGTTATTCGATGATTTTACTGCATTACAACATAAATCACTATTCCACGAAAGCACGCGAAGCATCAAAATTTCAGAACTTTGAATACTATATGCCCAATTTTGGTGAAATTTTCACCACCGTTCTGCTTGTTCGAACTGACTCCACACGGTGAAGTCAACTACAAGTACAATGTACTGGAGTATGGCGTAGGCTTCCTTCAAGGCTTATAACTCAAACGTACCACACCATGCAGTGCTATACTTAAAAAAATAAAAAAAAAATAAGACTTAAAACATGCCCCTTTCTCTTTACGGATGAAGATGCAATCTAAAGCGAGATGAAAATCGAGATAAGCAATGATACCATGGTTACAATATGATTACATGAAGACATTGGAATATTTCAATTCACATAGTTTGTATTTCGAATAAAGATTATGATTTTCATTGAGTGACGTGCTCTCTTCCCGGTAATTCAATGTTGCCATAATTTTAGTCTGTATACAATGTGGTCCAGCGGTATTATGATAATTATGCACAGGACATTCCTAGTCACGTATTGTTGTCTTGTATATTCAGGACATTCGTTTTCGAGACATTTTAAGATAATTTTGCAATGCAAAAATTAATTTTTCATGAAAATTACACATTCCATCAACTTGATACTGACATATGTTACGGATAGTAATTATTCTTCCCTCTTTCTGAAAGCTGTTAGTCAAGTGCTCTGTCCTTACGCTAGAAAAGTGAAAGCATGTTGAATTATCTTTAATATTTTCTTTATAATTCATTGTTGTCCGCACATGATGTCATAAACTCAAGTAGTCTCCTTATCAAGTAGTTCCAACACCAAAATTTTAAAAACTCATAACTTTTGCATCGATTGTCCGATTTTCCTCAAACTTTTACTGATGTGTTCTACTAATGTTGCTGCTTTTATTCAATCCACAATTCTCTTGGGGTTTTAGTTTCCTTTATTATCATGTCACAAGAAGGTAGCATGAAGAGAGGCCCCAAAATTTTGCAGTGAAAAACACTGACTATTTTCGGGAATTGTCAACCGAAGCGAAGGACATACCATACAATGAGAAGGGTGATGAGAAGGGTGCCTCACCCTGTTCTTTGCAGCAGCATTTTCGTCAAAATATTTTGCGGATGGTGAATAATCCTGATAAAACTTTGTCCTTTAGTTTTATTGCGACAAAAGAAAAAAAAATATCTCATTGAAAGTCTTAGGCGAAATTGGCTCTTCAGTCATATTCCTTCAAGCTGAACGTATTTGTTTGTGATACGTTTCTTTTCTGTGAAAGAAAAGCTATAATCTTCTTATATTTCCCCCAAGTCAAAGAGAAGTAAACAGGCACTCTTCCAAGTGGATGGTTCGAGTCAAATCTCTTAGAAAGAGAGAGAGAGAGAGGGGGGGGGGGGAATGAGAGAATGAGATCAAAGCTGATTATTATGAAGTGAAAAACATGTTTGAAAGCAACATATGACAAGAGCGCCGCGTCATCAATTTCATCTTCTCTTCTTTTTTTTTTCCTTGGCATGCTGAATAACTAGCTGCCAGTCGAAATTGATTTCTGGCATATAATTGCTTGCTTTCTCATATCTTCTCAAATTTGTACTTAAGGCTTGAAAGAGTAGGCTAAATCATACATGTATCATACACTTTTTAATCTTTACTCAAGTTCTGGAATTTTCGTTCTATGCTCGCAGTTCGTTGGTGTTATACGTTAAGAATGATATTAATGTAAACAATAAACGGTGCACAGCGAGCTCGACTGTAATTCTGAAGACAGGCCTCCATCACAATGACCATGAAATTATTACATAATTAATAATTGTATGATCATTGTCAAGCCTTAAGTGCAAATTTGGGAAGATATGAGAAAGCAGGCAATTATATGTCAGAAATCGAATGATTCTACAGTATCTGCCTGGATGAACTGTCTGCATTGCTGAACTGAATGTTTTTAGGAGGTAGCATCCCTAGCGGGTTAGAATCTCAATTTATTAAAATGGGCACCATGCCCCACCCAGGGGGCCCCCAGGGAGGCCCAAACCCCCCAAAATTAAGAAATCTGTAAAAATCTTCTTCTCTAGAACCAGAAGTGATAAAGCTAAGTTAATACTGTGAGTTAGTACATTGATGACTGTAGTTTCAAGTTTGTTCATGGCAGAATCAGGGGTGCCCCCCTTGGGACCCAGGGGAGGGGGTGGGGAGGGGTCCTAATGGGGCCTAAATTGTACATTTTCATCTTCTTCTTGAGAACCCCATGACCCATTTTCACCAAACTTGGCAGGTAGCATCCCTAGGGGGTTAGGATCTCAATTTGTTAAAATGGGCACCATGCCCCACCCAGGGGGCCCCTAAAGGGGGGGGGGGGGGGCCCAAACCCCCCAAAATGAAGGAATCTTTAAAAATCTTCTCTAGAATCAGAAGTTATAATACTATGAGTGAGTACATTAATGACTGTAGTTTCAAGTTTGTTCATATCAGATCCAGGAGTGCCCCTGGGGGGGGGGTGGGGGTCGGGAAGGTCCAAATGGGGGCCTGAATTATACATTTTCATCTTCTTCCTGAAAACATCATGATGGATTTTCGTCAAACTTGGCAGGTAGCATCCCTAGGGGGTCAGGATCACAATTTATCAAAATGGGCACCATGCCCCACCCAGAGGGCCCCAGGGGGCCCCATCCCCCCAAATAAAGGAATCTTCAAAAATTTGGGCCCTTATTGTACATTTTCATCTTCTACTTGAGAATGCCTGGTCAAATTTTAGTAGAGCTGTGACTAATTTAGATTAGTGACTGCGTGAAAGGTGAACTTGCGATACTCAGGTGAGCGCTAGACCCGTGGGTCTCTTGTTTGTAATGCACTTAATTTGTGGCCAAACAGTCAGGGTACCAGGCGATTTTCAGTACATAGTACACAAGAAAACAGAAGGCAGTACACTGAAGCAAAACGATAGAACAAAATCGCCAAATTTTGTAGCGTTGGATGATCGATTCCACAGAAGTTCACATAGGGGTGGAGGTTGGTGTACCTGTCATTCGATGGCTAGTCTGTTTGGAAGGGGACACGGGCGGGGGAATTTGAATATGCTGTATAATCTTGTTACTTTGATAAATACTTTGATAATGTTAAGATGGAAGGCAGAGACAGTTTGATTCTTGCACCACTGGCTACGGTATGCCACATATGTTTGAATTCACATTTAAACAGCATGGATCAAGGCGGCGGTTTGAATAGGTTTATTTGTCCGCGGAGTGGACGAAATGCGATTTTGAAGTGGCGATCGACCTAGAGATTTCAAAGAGTGGAACGGATCCACCAAATGAGCATGATAAATAAACCTGAATGGAAATGGATTTATTTTCAAGAGATTAATCACGCCTGATAGATTTATGGAGATATTATCGCAGACGAGAAGAAGAAGAAGGAGAAGAAAGGAAAATATCCAGTCTTTTAATTTGACTCGACAAGAAATGGTGCCTCTAACCTCGAGTATTAAATAATACAGATTAAAATTATGTGATCACATTCAAAGAATGGGTTCTGCGGGTTCTCGTCAGATTACTGGCTGTCCTCGCTGGGAGACGATGGTAATGTGGTGTTGCCGAAGACGCCAGGAGGCCACGCATATTTGGCACTTTCTTGAATTAGAATGACAGGGTGCAAATATAATGTCGGCAAATCATATTCGAGGAATGATGCATTAGATATAACCTCCAAGATTCATTCTTTTATGGTTGTTGTTGTTGTTGTTGTTGTTGTTGTTGATGCACAGATCAGTCCTGTACACTTGCGAAAAACAAATTATCGTCAGCAGCAAATAAGTGTCTGAAAAACAGGTGCCTAACTATATACCAAGCCTTCTGTCGGTCTACGGATTAGAAATGACGATTTTATATTGACTAACATTTCATGTTTACCTTGTCGTTTCCCTTATCGTTTGGAATATCATTTTACTTATCATTACTTATGTCAATGCTTCAGCTCAAGGTTGAAACCATAATCATATCTGATGAGGTGTTATACATTATATATATATATATATATATATATATATATATATATATATATATATAACGGTTCGTCAGTACTTTACTGCTTGAGGTTGCGATCACCAGGAAACTGATATGGGGATATATATTTTATATACACAAGCTGTCTGCATTATCTAAACCTGTGAATGAAAGAACAACAAAAAAAAAATACTACATAGAGTTTTTTTTCTCTTCTGCTGAACTTATTAAAAATTTCTGCCCTAAATAAACATTATATAGTCCTTTTAATACCACTTTTTGTCTTCTTCTTTTCTTTGCACGAGTTGTAGAATTCATGAAATTAAACAACATGGCTCAAGTACATTTATAAGATATCTCAAAGTGATTTCTATTCTTTCTCGCTTGAGTTTTCCTTCAGGAATGTCTTTCTGATATTTCACTGAAACATGTATATAAAGTAAACATTTTAGTGAAATTTTGTTGAAAAAGTAACATCGTCTTTTTAGTAACTAAGAAAGCGAAATTGAGAAAGGTATAGCATAGTAATAGCTTTTGTGGAATGAATACGTTTATGGACTAATTTTTTTTTTTTTTTTGCTATTTGGAGTTTTATTACGGGGTTTTTGTTTTTTGTTTTTGAAAAAAAAAAGCAACTTGGTCGCTTCCCGATCTGCATGCCACTATCCTGCTTTCTACTTGTGTTTCTTAAATATTATTAAATATTGTACCGGGAAGTCCTCTAGAAGTGCTTTAGAAATGTCACTTCTTCAAGAAAGTTGTTTTCCCCTCAAACCAGATCCGTAGCTTAATAGTTTTATTTTCAGAAGGCCCTATGATCTCGTCTTTATTTCCTGCCAACGATTGTATAAGTCTGGAGTTGGGCAATCTGGAAATCAGTCTAAAAGCGTCCATCCAAACAATAGATTTCGGCGGTCCTTCATAATATGGTCACTTTTCTTGGCGCTCATTGATGTCGCCAAGAGAAGTCCGCTCCTTCTGCACCAACAACTTCCAAAAGCAAGGCACCATGAACGACCTTGGGTTTTGCTCGAAACGTACAATAGCCCAATGAACGCAATTTGCGGGCTGCTTGGTTGGCGTTTTGTCGTAGACTCGCGCCCCCTGCTTTCTACGGCAGATCAAAAACCACTGATAGCTGGCGACCGCGTTAAAATCCTATTCAACGCCCTCCAAATTGAATGCTGGAGGCGCGCCAAGTAGGCTGGCGGACAGAGACTAACCGGCATGCTTGCTTTCCACCAGTGAAAAGAAAGATTAATACAGCGGGCCTCGGTAGAGGGTGGGGATTATAACGACGCTCGAAGTACAAAGACATGTGCAAGGGGCGAAGAATGACTCTGTTGAATAGAGGAACATCTTTAGAAAGTAATGTCTATATGCAGGGACATCGATGGACACTTACGTAAACATGGTGAGGCCTAAAATGGGGTGTATCGATTCGTCGAGGGGGGATTGTGTCGTTCGTGACATCTAGCAATGATCGATAAAATCACAAACAGAAAATAATGCTCTCAATACGCCTTTGTACTGGTAGCAACGACAGTTATATATTCTCCCGTGTGTCACCCGTCCCGCTTGAAACATTTACTGTCCATACACCCTACAGCCAGACCAGATGAGAAGGGATCGGGACAGATGATTTTGAATACAGACAAAAGAAGAGACAAGAAAAGAGGAACGAACTTTCATAGAAATTGTTTAAATCCGTGAGGAGTGTTAATGCGTAATGAGACATACGATCCAGATAGCAAAAACTTTCGCACATGAATGAAAATAAGCTGCTCACTCCCTCGATTCTATCATTATTTTCTCTACGTCATAGGTGTGACAGGTATGTCTAAATGTCGTCGATGATTTGCCCAGACAAAAGAACAATTAACAAAAAGCAGACACGTGTTAACGAAAAAACAACAGCATACAAAGTTGCAAACCCATGTCCAACGACCCCAACATGACACAAAAACTTCAGAATGAACACTTTGCGATAATGATATTGCGGCACTTATTTTGTTGTTATGTTATGTTGACTTTTACTTCCACGTGTACCATAGAGCCAAAAAGCCGGAGTTTTATTTTGATAATGAAACAAGATGATACACTCAATGTCGTTAAATGCAAATTTGAAACAAATCATGTGAAGATGGAAAAGGCCACGTGCACCAGGCAATATCCATCCAGCTGTTACATGACACCTCTACAATTTACAATAAAAGTGCGAGCTATTCTTTATAATTGTCGGGATCAAATTTTGTCCATGCTGCTTTACTGTAAGAGTGAAATATTATATAAACAGGAAGGACAATGACATCAATGTATTTTGAGGAAGTATTGTTTGCTGATCACACCAACTATCTTCAGCATAATGAATATATCCATTAAACACAATGTTTGTTGTATTGCCCCAATAATCTCATTGCTATGTAGACATTATCAGTTTCATTCTTTCCACATCTTTTTTGTTTGGTATGATGACTAAATTAAATGTTAATTGTGCTATCATTTATTTAAGTTTTTTTACCCTGTTTACGAACACTCTTCCAAAAGGACAATAGCATGGATATGAACGCATTAAAGGGTGTGGACAGTTCTGGTTGAGGTAAGGATTTAGCTTTTAACATTTTGCGAGATACATGTATTCAGAAACCACTCTGTAGGATGTCAAAGAGCATGCAATTCTAAGGGGTATCAAAAGTTAATTTGATGAAAATCGGTTATGAAATGGCTGAGATATCCAAAAACCAGGTAAAACAAAGAGATCCTAATAAAAGGCGTGGCCTGTCACCTTTTATTATTATCACTTTTTTTTGATATCTCAGCCATTTGAAAACCAATTTTCATCAAATAAATGTTGAATCCTTCTTAAAAGTACATGCTCTTTCATATTTCATAAGAGGTTTCTCATTATCTCACTTAGGAATTTTCAAAACATGAATCCCCACCTCAACCAGTACTGTACAGTCCCTTTAATATCATCAAGAATATAATGAGATAATTAAAAATTGTAGACACATATCATCAAAAAACCACATTTTCTGTTTGGATAATCTTTTTCCTCGTGGTATTTTGCAGCCCAAAGATGCTGATGAACGGGTCTTAAGCCATTCAGTGATAATTATGAGCTGTGTTTGCTCATTGTCTTACAATTCATTTTGATGCTACTCCCGGAATTTCTTCATCACAAAGCAAATTTTAATCAGAATGATTAATGTCATTATCATTTGAAACAAAACCACATTTTTTTGTTCCTTGCATGAATGTTCTGAGTTTTAAACGGTCCCTTATCTTGAACAAGAACAGAAGAAGAAAGTCGCATTTTTAGTATTTCACGAAGCAAAATTTTCCAGAATAACTATTGCAACATTTTCTTGAATTTATGAATACATTTTCTGTACAATATTTTCTTCAGTTTCTCCATAATTAATTTCTTTGAAAGCAACCACAAATCTTCGTTATTCTCCCGTTTTTGTTTGAAGAACCTCACACTGTCACACTTGAACAGTCATGAGCGTGGTCTTTAGGCGGAAGAAGAGTGTAAGACTTATGAAAAAGAGATTCCATGGTTTTGCAGTTTTCAATTTAATTTCTTTATTTCCATTGAACAAAAGGCGATACATAATATGAAATATACAAGCAAAAGTAAAGAAGTATACACATCATAAAGATATTTAGTACGTGCGAATAAATGTATAACAGTATCAAACAAACAACTCACACTTTGCATACTTTGCAGTTGAGAGGTCGAGTTCAAGATAAAATTGATATGTATATTCGGAAATCTTCCTAAGCAATTTGCTGGGTTTTTTTTTTCTTTCTTTTTCTTTCTCTCTCTCTCTTTCTCTCTCTCCCTTTCTGTAACAACAAATAAAGAAAATGAAAAAGTGCATCAGTGGTGAAAAGTACAAGGAAGAATTACGAAAGGTGCAAAAATGAGGTGAACTTTTTTTGGTGGAATTAGACTCGGGGCTAGCGGTGGGGGAAGTGATACCCGCGGCAGACCCGATGTGGATTCGTGATAATGTGATTACAATAGCTCAGTACAATTGCTTTTCACGCTTTGCTAGAGAACCGCTTTCACTAATGTAATCATGATGGCTTGCTAAGTTGGGGAGTTTGTGCCAAAGTTTCTTTCGAACGCGCCACCGTGAAATCCCGTGAACTATTTTGTTTTTGATGTATCCCACTGGGGTGATCCTAAGTGATTCAATGAGTGAAGACGTATATTTATAGCTGTTTAGGTGTATCCATCTTCCTTACCCCTAAGCATCCCTAATGTCATTATGTATCGATATGGACTTTGAACAGGGATAGGGCTTCAACAGGTTCTAAAAAAGCGGTGATCTTCTGTGCGTTACGCCTTCCGTAAACAGGGCCCTTCAACGACTTCCATATACAATGTCATTTTAATAGCAACGATAGCAATACTGACATCTTCTTTTTTGAATAGCAGCGACAAACACTCAACCTCTGTACTGAAAAGGATTATTATTGTTTCGTTATGACAGAATTTCATCCTTGACAAAATGATTCCCATGTGGGGTTTCACCAAGGTGGGATTTCTGTACAAAGCGACTTCATTTCTTGTAATCCTTTTGGTCACTCATCACAATCATATGCTGATGTCATGCTTTGAAAAAAAAAAAACTGAACATATACACACCAAGTAATAAAACAAAACAAAACGCAAAGAAGGGATAATGTGCTACGCCTGTGTTAGCGAAGCAAGAGAAAACACAAATCGTCACCGAGTCAAGAACTGGCTGAGAATGGCAAACACAGTCTTCTAAGATCACAAGTTACCAAGGTTATGATCAATACGAAGTATAAGATATTAAACAAAAAAAAAAATAGATAGATACAGAGGTAGATAGATAGATGCAGATAGATAGATAGATAGATAGATAGATAGATAGATAGATAAATGGATGGATGGATCGATAGATACATTGATAGATTCATGAATAGAAGAATATATTATGCATTCGTACGGCCTACATACATACACGCGTACACACATACACACACACACACACGCATACGTGCATACATACACACATCCATACTACTTAGATACACCCTTACATACATACATATAAACATACATTAGCACATATGTTATTATATAAATATAGGTATATAAAAATAGGCATAATTGTATAGGTTACTTGTATAGGGTTAAGAGTTGATAGCGATTTACAAAATAATTTACACATGTTTCTCAAAACTTGTCAGCAGCCATTTGCAACCTGTTTGTACCCTGTGTCATTGGTATTTTGAAGGAGTGGTTCAGACATTATACACACGTCAGAACGGTGTTCTCATGATCAGGGGAGGGGAAGATTGCGCCCCCACTATCGCCCCCACTCACTGTCTCGACGACTTCATCTTTGTGAATCCGTTCGTATCGTTTTGGGGTTCTTCCCATTTCATACCATGGCCATGGCCTCTGCAACTTTAGAGCGTGGAAATTAAGACAAAACTTCAATGAGCGAAGTAATTGTCAAACAAGGCTTAGTGATCACGGTTTCTTTTAGCAAGGGACAGCAATGCCAAGGATGATATAAGGAAGTTGCAGTTGCTTTGAAAAGAAAAGAGTGGTATCTCATTTTGTTCTACGCAACGACAGCTATCTCTATCTTCCCAACACTCAAAACACAATGTTGGTCAGTCAAACAAACAAACAAACAAACAAACAAGGGACTGTCTTCGAACTGGACAAAAAAGGATTGCATTCTAATAATTATACAAAGAGCGACAACAATTTTATAAAGTGTGGTGGTGGCGTGTCTTCGTTGCGACCTAAGAATCTATACCTCTTTTATGTATATTTTTACGATTGCTCGATTTTCGTAACATCTAGACCGTTTTCTTACGAGGTTGACCAGAACACATGACCCTTGCCCTGGAACGGAAGCTTCAAGTAAATTGCCATGATATGTTTGTGGAAGGAAAGTGAAAACAATAAAGAGAGGAAAGGGTTGACGCATGTAATGACAAAGAAAACTGACAAGTGTGAGATAAAATGCGATGAAGAAGAACGGCAGTTCACAAACAAGACCAGATACACTGGGGAGCCCTTTGTTCCCCGGAGCACGACGACTTCCTTTGTCCAAACGTCTATAACTTTTTGCAGTGTATGACCTTCGAGTCATCTTAAGACACCTAAGAACTCTGGGAGGCCGATTTATACCCCCCTTCTCACTCTCCCCCTTCTCTCTGGCGAGACAGAGAGAACAATGAAGTACATGGGCATGTGCATGGGCCTATGTCGTGGGGCCCCAAGGCTGCGGGGAACAAGAGATGACGGCCGCACCCCACCCCTTCCCCTATTATTTACTGTCTCGGCTGTAGCGTCTGCACCACTGCGCGGTGCTATTTTGAGCCCCCAGCGTTCGCTCGGGCGGATCGATGGCCACTATTCCACCGGTTTTATAGGGGGTGGGTTTGCGCCAGGCCAGACCATGAGAGTCCTGAAAGTACTATCGATCCATGTTCCAGAGAACAGGATACATCAGAAAACATGATCCATAACTACGGGAGTGTAGAATGTTTGTTTGGTGTTTTGTTTTTTGTTTGTTTGCTTGCTTTATGTGCTTGATCTTGCAATGTTTTGAGTAAAATGTTTGATGACTGGTTTCTGCTCCTTTGCGTCCCAGGGCATTTGCCATCTCTCTCTTCCGATTCTCCTCTATTACCTGGCACTATACTTTGTCCTTTTTTATTCTAACACCGTCATAGGTTTTAAGGCTGGCTTTTTCGTTCATGCCGTACGTACCTCTGATATTATTCTAATCATCCGAAATTTTACGTTTTCCCTCTTGGTCATTGTCTCGTCGCATAATGCATTGCCAACTACCAGCACATACATCGCTGTGTGTTTGTGGTATACAAATTCAATACCCTTTTCATTCTCTCCCTCCCCTCCCCCCACCCTTTCTCCCTCTATATCTGTCTCTCTCCTTCTCTCGCACAAAGCGAATGTTCCATCGAGGTCACTGAGAACTTAGACTTGATCTTACGTAACATGCTATTATGAAACCGCGATAACAAGGAAAGAGCGAGGTTCAGAGTACACGAAGCGTATGGTAGGCGGTTACAGGAGTCATTTTCTTCGCGCAATTATTTCCGAAACTCGGAAACGAGAACGCGCGCCATTGTACATGGTTTATTACGCAACACCTACTTAAATGACAGCTCGTAACCATGGCAACAGACATGGTCACTGCTAGATTAGTTTTGTGCACTAACTTTCATTTTGCCTACCTTAATAAACCCTTTCTTATCCTGTTTGTTAAGCCGTGGAATTTAGGCGTGGCAAGATACAATATCATGGCACTGACTAAACAACAACAACAAAACATTAGAGCAGACGGTGTTCAGGTTAAAGGGCATGTCGGACGTCGAAGAAAATGCAGTTGACTGAGTGCAGCGTTATGTACTTAATTTCCAGGCAAGTTTGACATGAAAAGGCACAAACAGCAAAGAAATGTCAAGTTACAACAATGTCACTTTCGCGTATACGTCTTTAACATTACAAACACGTAGTCCCATGGCAATAACTTAAATTTGCGTTTGTAATGATTATCTCTCTTTGTGCCCAAACGTCGAGGACATTTTCAGGAATTTGAGAAGGAATAACTCATGAAGCTTTATTGAAAACGTCGGGATTATCACACAGGTGATGTAACGGTCACTCCATGCCAGGATATTTGCAAAGCACATTCGAGGTGCTTAAAGGTCCTGTTTACCTTTGGGAACAGTGATTTTAAAAATTTTCAAGATATGACATGTAATGCATATGTGTAGGTCTGTTGTACCACAAAACATCCTATCACATAATTTTTTTGCGATATAGCCTAAAATAGAAGGAGATATCTCTATTTTTCTCAATAAACCATAACTGTAGACAGTTTAGTCTAGAAACATTTTTATTATAACTATTGTTCACATTTTGTATATTTAACAATACTTAACATCAATTTTACCAATTCAGATTTTTACAGTGGTTGTTTCTATCCATAACTCACATTTAAGAACTATTTTAAAGCACTAATGCTGGGTTTTTGTTTCATCTGCAAATGGTGAATATTATTATGCCTTTAAAGCACATTCGAGGTGCCCCAAACGACATTCGTTGCGCCCCCGTTAGGTGTTATTTTGTTGTACTCAAAGGACAGTCATGGTCCTTTTAGAGACCGCACTTTTACTTTCGAATTCCATATCCATATTATTGTAATATACGACACCCCCGCACACACACACACACACACACACAAACATGCACACAGGCTCTATTTTCCTTGATCTCGTGCTTCTTTCTGGGTGTCATATGAATACTGAACTTCTTTCCAGGGGGAATATATCTGACATACTACTCCAATGAAAGGATGATTTGATCAATAATATCGCTAATTTGCATAGTGATTCATGTAAGTGTTCGTAATCGGTACTCATGTGCAGAGCGCCAATCACTGTTCTGTCTCGTAATGATTAAAGTGATACAGATGGAATTGATAAAGACATTGATGATGCCTCGAATGAAGAAGTTAAAATCATTTCAGCGATAGCTCTGACAATAAAATGACAATAAATTCGTGAGGGGAAAGGATACTATAGTGAATAAAAACAAACGAAAAAGACAAGAGAGAGGGAAAAGTCATTTTAGATTGTGCATAAGGCAACCTGTAACCTTTTTTGTGTGTGTGTGTGTGTTTCCAAATTACGAAATCGCCAATGTGCTTACTGATTTTGTTGTTGTTGTTGTTGTTCTAATCCGCCATATCTTATCTTATCGTATCTAATTTAATTCATTTCATTGCTTCTATATTAGTCTAATCCATTTCATCTATCTAATTTTATATTGTTTAAACAGAGTATATGGCCTATTTACCTTCCAAATTTTAATATAACTGATCTTACTCTGGCTTCTTCTGTTTTATTTCGTGAATTCATTACCGAATACGAATCATACGCATAGAAACGAACGGATATACGCCAAATATTAAACAAAACTACTACTAAACAAGACAACAACAACAACAACAACAACAAAAGTAAATCAAAAACAGTGACGGGATTACTTGGTCCATTAAGCATTGCCGGCATTAACTTGTTGTTCTACCATAGGCCCAGGTGTCCTAAGTCTTAAAGAAGAAATCCGTTCCAGAATTTTATCAATTTCTTAAGAAAGAGAAAAACATTCTCTACAAAACAGATCAAAATGGATTAATAAATAAGAAATAGGGAAGTTGTGACATTCTGAAATTTCATTTTTTTTTCCGGAGACATTTCTTGACCAGTTGTTATCAATATTCACTTTAGCAAGTTGATGATGTCATGCTTTCACAATTTCTTATTCATTTCATACACAGAAATGACAAATATGATACATTTTAGCTGTAGAAATATAAGACTTACCTTAAAACCACCCAAAAATAAAAAAAAGAACAATGGTTAACTCTGATGTACTTTGGTATGAGAATTTGCTTTTACCTGTAATAGCTAAAAATATATATATTTTTATTTTATAGATAGCATACATGAAAAATTGAGAGGGTATGACATCTTCATCTCGCTTATTTGAATATTCATAAAGACTGGTCTAGAAATGTTTTCCCCAAAAATATGAAATTTCAAAATATCATTTCTTCCTTATTTCTTATCCGATTTTGTCGTGTTTGCAATGTTATGGAGGACATGTTTTTAGTGTTTATTTATTTTGGGGTTGCATTTCCTCTTTGAACAAAAATGTATGATACAAGAAAAAATGGTATGAAAAGTGAAGAGCCACAAAGTTTGAAGTTACAACTAATACAAACTTTGATTTGATGCTCCACACCTCTTGTTGTCTTTTTGTCGATTTAGTTCTGAAATTGGCTATGAGATTTTATCGGTGAGTGTGTGGTGAGTGGATGACAAGAAAACGGGAAAATAGAGGACGGTGACGATTACAAGGTCAAGTTAGGTACATCCCGACTTTCTGTCCAGGGAGCAAATGCAAAGGGGGCATGTTTGGTATATCAAGGAGGTTTCATGCCTCTTTGGGCATATCACGTGTCCTGTGGAACAGGGCTTGCTACGCTAGGATACAGAAACGCGAAGACCCCTCCTTCCGTCGAGTACCACGGAGCCGTGGATGACACACGGCCACCGGTCGTGGGGCTGGATAACTTCACCTCGCCATGAACCCGGCCACCCTGGTCGGCGGCTGGGCATGATGAGCGCGTCACCATTACCCGCACCCTGCCCATCGCGCGGGAGTAGCTACCTTCGCATGCACTCTTCACCTCCCCGCCCCACACTCATGAATTGTTACTAATGTACATTCAGACATCCTGGGGCAGGACGAGGAGTGTTACGTAACGCAGACACGCTTCCCGCTCACCCGGGACACCAGAAAAAAAAAAGAAAAAAAAAAGAAAGAAAAGGCGACAAGAAAGAACAGACTGTCTCCCTCCTCCTCGGCCCCCGACTTCAAGCGTTCAAAGGGAGAATTGAGACGTGTTCTATAATTGCAAAGAGCCAAAGCGAGGGGCTTTATAGTTCATCAACACAAAACGACCACGTCTCACTCGTTGTATGTTATTGATTCCTTCTTCTCTTCCGATTCAAAAGTGAGCCGTCGGATTTTATTAGTCGGTAGCGCGCTTTTGTTATCCACACTCTATGAGCTTGGCCTGAAGTAGTCATGACAAGAGTGCGGAATAACATTTCAGAAACGTATCCCGAGGTTGCGTCATGTCGGATGATGTTTAACATGCCTTCCCCTTTCTTCATTCAACGTCCAAATTTGCCCCTTTCCGTTGTGATCGACCTGGTCGTAAAATTTAACATCATCGCCTAATAAACAAACAATGCAAACACAGCCCAGTGATGAATTTATCACCCAAATCATATCCTCTGCTAATCATACATGACGACGTATACATACCGACAACCAAGAATCTGGTATGTGCAAAAATGATGTTCGTAAATTGGATCTGTTATTGGTGACTGTCGCAAACTTACCGATAAAAATTTCCAGCACTGTTAGTGCTTTCTTGCCTGCATACTGAAGATGACATTTCCCAGGGTGATGACATGAATCATAATTCATACACTTGCATTCAATGTTTCATACTTTCTAAAAGTGCAACATTGTATTCCTGAGGTATTAAACTGAGCAGCCAGTTTATCAGTATCTTGAACTTCTCTAAAAATGCTGAATCTCATCCAGCATCGAGTAACCTAAAGGGAAGATCTACTTTTGTTTAATTGGCAGAAATGTGTGTTATCTGAAGAATATGCAGACGGAAAATTTGCATTGGATCATTATGTTCTCGGAATGGAACGATTTTAACATAAGTGCTACCGCCTTTTTCCACCGCTGAACGTCATAGTACGGTTGTGATTATGGATGATATAAATTCTTTTTACCGGAAAGACGGGCCAACAAAACAATCTTACTACTGCGTTCAAACAGGTTACGACGAACTAATCATTCAGTTATATCGATATATTGTAATTGTTTTATGTCGCATCAAGGTCGGTGTTGTGATGTACAATAAGGCAATAAATCACACGCCTACCACCTTCCCAACTCACTATGCAGCTAAAGGCTGCAATGTTAATTGATGGCAGCCCACAAACATATCATTAAACGAAAGTCAAATGCATAACAGCACAATGAATAGCAAATATTGCAATACTTTATATCAATTTCTTCTTTGAAATAATCCAATTAATAGGAGGAAAATTTACTTCAAATATACGTGCGGCTTCGGTGAACGAATTGTCCAATTTTCCTGAAACTTCTCTGATTTCTACTAAGTATATTAAAAGTCTTCTAATATTTCTGTACTCTTGTACTGCTGAGGGTTGATTTAACTCAAACTTTAAACAATAATTGTCGTCTAAGTTAAAGATTCGTAGGAAAGTCCAGATAAGGACACTTGCAGTATTTTGGCATTTCGTTTGGTTTTATCTGTATTGATTGCGGATTGTCGTAACATGTCATTGTTTGTTTTCGGAGAGGAAAATATGACTGCGATAAAAAGAATAGCGTATATACCAGATACACATCGGCACTCACACGATGAGTCTTGCTGTACCGGCGATCTAAAATTAATACAATGTATTGTGAAACGATTGATTTCAGGATATCGAGTAAAATAGCCTTAGCCTTGTTAGGATTAATAGTAGAAGTAGGCCTACGCTGTATGAACTGCGATAGTTGTAATTATATTTCTCGTTCATGTTGGGAGTATGTCGTCGCACATTGTTTATGGGAGAATTAAGTGCCTTGATATTTTGCGACTAAAATAAGTCTCCCCTTTTGTTCTGGAAATTACCATGGGCCTCCAAGAGTACTTAACGACCCATCGTCACAGCACTTTGACTATGGATGAATCAATTTTGCTGAAAGAAAGAGGGTAGACAATGCAAAATCGCTCCAGCAAATATCACCTTGTCTGAGTGGTAATAACAAACACGGGTAATTTATCCATTATGGTATGCAAACAGGTTCCCCCTGTCTGTCTACCAATGATTCTCAGCGCAGAAGAGACATGAGTAACCAGGAGCAGGCTGAGAGCAGGGGGGTGGTCTCTTCCCACCTCCCTGCGCTGCATATGAGAGGGTGCATGGGTTGATGATGTTCATGCAGCTTGAGTTGTGGGTCACAACATCGCGACTTCAAATCCCAGCCCCTTTCGATGTCATTGGCGAAACATGATAAGATGTGAACTCAACCTGTGTACCAGTACACATTTGATACAGAAACTAGAAAGAGACAGGGGAAAGCAACATAGGGGCGGGATGGGGATAGAGAAGATGAAAACTATGATGCATGTCCACTGCCTTGGTTCCTCCTCCGACTCAACTTACACCCTTCTAGACTCTAAGTGCATATATTTCTCATAGATTTAATGTGTAATCATAATGTAGTACAGAATGTGCACAAAAGATGGTAATGTCATTACCGATTTCCCCTAATGTTGACCCATGATATAGGAATTATCCGTTTACCATCAGAAAAACAAAACAAAACAGAACGATTCACGCTGAAGTTGACATTGTTATATCAAAATCAAACAAAAATAGAAGAAAGTTTCCTGTTATTTTTTCCTTAGAATTTCATGTCAAAGTTTGCTTAGAAAACAAAACAAAAAACCTCCACCACTCTGTTTATCTGATAATACCAATTTTATCATCATTTAGCCATCTTGAACATGAAGTGGGATTTCGTAATAAAACCTTGCTGTCCTTGTCCACCCAGCAATGAGCCTGAAACCGATGTTCCGAGCCATCTTTTACCGTTGAAGTCTCGCCTACAGGACTGCCTATCAAGGCCACGGACAAGGAAACGATAGATAGGATATGATAGATATCGCTGGTAGTCCACTTTAGTGGCCTTTAGTGTCTCCATTTAAACGGGAAAACCATTCCAGGATATTTACTCTCCTACGTTTTAATCCGGCACACAGTATCGCTTCAAAACACAAGTTCGCCATACCAGTTGTTCGTTATCAGGCTGCAATCGCTGACCACCTGACCACCAGTTGTTGAACTTCTCACAAGCTTTATTTAGGCAGTGAGCTACACTTGTAGCTACATCATTTGGGTTCTAGTTTTGTCCGGTTTGAATTGATGTTGTTTGATTTGGTGTGGTCTGTTTTTTTGTTCGGAGAAGATGACTGCAACTGGCAGGAACATCTGTGTGATTTTGGAGGATAGCTTGTTTGTCAAAAACGTTAGGTAATACGGAATGTAGTACAGAATATAGTGCCCGTATTTCCTTTGTCATAGTGACGATTATGGATGATACGTGCTCAGTCGACCTTGAAGACACGCAATACATGTGCAGAGCTGCTAAGTTTCCCTGATTCTGTAGAAATCTCCCTGAAAATGTCAAAATCTGTTCATGTCTGAATAGGAGAATATTAAAATCTCCGTGATTTCGGAGTTTTTTTTTTTTTCTCTCCCTGATTGCTATGTAGAATTTCCCTGATTTGGATGTAGGAATGTTGGCAGACCTGCATGTGTATGCCATTTTTTTTTCTCAAAAGAAGTCTAAATTCATTATCACACTCTCAAAATCAAATAAAAATGTACAGTACATTTACTTCTGTGACGTCACGAGAATAACTTATTAGCATTTATTATAAATTTTGTTGTTTGTTTGCACTATACGTCGCCACTACGAAGACATTTCAATGGTTATAACGGTCGTTTCACAGGACTGACGGCTTTCATTCCCCTTCGAGACCGAGTTAATTATCTGTGGACATAAAGATAAACATAATTTTATTCACAGCATGTCAGCATCATAATTATCACAGGAATGTCACTGGACTGTTACATTATTTGTTAGAGTACCATTTGTCTTTCTTAGAAGTTATAATTTAAATGGCACACACAGTTGAAATTTTACGCACTTGGTAATATTTTAAACTTGAATGCTATTCTTATCACGCAACAAACGATATCAAAGAATTGGAATGCCACATTGTAAAATGACACACACCAATCGCCTGCCAATCACTGTTCCGATGTGTGTTGCAGAAAGCTGCGTGTGAATTGCTTTCTTTGTCAATAACCAGTCTTTATGAAAAGTGTCGGTAACATTTGGATCGATTTTATTGGCGGTCCAATAATGACGGCATCCGCTCCTATTATCCAGGTTTTCATACACTGCTCAACATGATGTTTAGTCCAATTAAAAACATATTCAGGACGCTTTAACATTGGTACGGGCCCTAAGATATAGGTCTACTCAGACAACGATTGCATGTTGCAGCCATCGTTTGCAAAATAAAGTTATCAATCTTGTGTCTCATCAAATTTCCCCCTGTTTCATAGAGCATTGTCTGCTATTTGTGCAAGTTGAAATGAACGTCAATGCAGTCAGCACTGAAGAAACTGAAGTATTCACTATTGTTTGTTTGCTTTCTGGTTGCGGCTGCTGCTGTATTATGATGCTGCGTTTACACCATGTTCCCGGCAGCCACGGTGTAGTCCCGTTTTCCCGAAACGTAGCGCGCCGTATGGTAATTTTGTTCGTTCCAGTGAACATGCTATCAGAGGCCATTCTCATGACGCGCGTCTGGTCAGGATAGACTACACACTATTTCCCGTCGCGTCTCACTACGGATGGCCGCGAAGCTTTATCACGACATATTACGTGCTGTACGTTTTAGTACGGCCTACTAGGTTTCTCACTAGCACCTTGACTGCCGTGGCAAATTTTGGACGGTTAAAAAATCTGACACGGCAATCACGGTTTGCCTGTCCCGTCTTCAAGCGTTGTCTCATGTCCAATCCATTTTGTCCGCGGTGGCCTGAAACGTGACTGCCGTGGCCAACTGGAACACGATGTAAACGGAGCATTACCTGCAGTTATTGCAGCTTCTAGTAATGTGCAGACCTCCAACCTGACGGTCATTAGACATTCCAGTTGCGATCGAACGTTCGGATGTGACATTGATAAAATTTAATGTTCATCCCATTTTAGAGTTACAAAGTTTGAAGAAATTTGATGACGACACGTTAGGTCTCTCTCTGCCATTTCTATGCAGCAAATGATTATGATTTATCACTGTTTTTCCCTTATTGTGTCTTCATAAATTGTTAAATACATGTATTAAAAATTGTATCATTTGTAAAGAAATCATACTTTCTTTTCTTGGCTGATAGCCTGTAGTGACTTGAAGAAGAGTTCCTTCTTTTAAAGTGCCCTTGTAAGAAAAATCATTTATCCAATCGAACTGAAAAGCGGATTATCTAGTTTACGGAGATTAATCGTCTTAGTAAAATAACAGACAACAAACAACCAAACAAACAACGAAAGAAAAAGAAGAAACGTCAAAAAAAAAAGGAAAAGACGGAAGCATTTATACATAAAAGGTGATAGGGATGTAGATTCTGATACAGGCCATTTCGTGTGAGCTGTTAATATAAGATTTAAATCGAACGAGATTGCAATGATACTCAATGGCCCATGGGATGGAGCCAAGGCTAATTAAGTAGCTCCTTGTCGTTGGCAAGGCACAGGGAATTGATTGGTTAAGAGTGGGTCAAGTCGCGTGTTTGAAATTGAGCAGTTTGGATTCCATGATATGTTCGGTTTTCGTCGATTTTGTAGCTAATAAAGAGCAAAAACAGACAGAGAAAAATCAAGAGATCTAGTTGTGTCACATGGAAACATTGTGTCAATCTGATATTTTTGAGTAGATTTTGGCCTCCTTACCTCTTTTAATGTCGAAGCACTATAATGAGGGTCATGAAACGTGTTATGAGAACAAAAACAAGAATTAACAAGACATCATTTTGCAGTTGGTTTTATTGCAATCTCCTGGAAAGAAACACTAATTTTAAGAATAGCGGAAGTGATAAATGACTATTAGATACGAGAGAAAACATAATTTTAACACAAATTCTGGTTATTTTGTATTTCCTTCCAGCTTTCGACTTCTCGTTACGTGGAGCAGCCTCGTATATGCCCACCGCGCCCTACACCCCGACTAGTCTCAGTCCAGTCGCTACAGACCTAACCTCTCCCGCACCTTCAGAGGACGGCAAGTCATGTCTCATATGCGGCGATCGAGCGACTGGACTTCATTATGGTAAGTAAGAAATGGCGGGGATAAGCGAGGCTCTAAAATAGCATTGCTCTATATTTTCCTCAAATGATAGATGGTGATGTCAATATATTCGAGGTGCTACTTGTGTGATATTCCTCCTGTTCGTGACTACGGACAATAAAGCGTTAAACCGACCTCATTTTGTGGAATAGATACGCAATGTGTATCATCCATTTGTTTTTGAGTACCTGTTTCCTAAATTGGCATTAGCTTCACAGTTTCAGTTAGCAGGGGGGGGGGGGGGGAGGAATGACGTAAGATATGATATTAGATTTGAAAATACACCACAGCAACTAGCCAAGTATGTTCATATCATTTCGTTTGATTTTGAGTTTTGATACGTGCACGATTAGGACTATCAAGGCATAATCCTTCAGAGGCATTCAAGGCAAGTTATGAAAAAAAAAACTCCGAGAGATCGTTGGTTAGTGAGAGGCCTTACGCACGGCACACCTGTCGTTCCAGGTGTACAAATGGAGTTCTTGCCAAAGCCAATGGCAGGGCCCCAAAGAAGGAACAGGGGACGAAGGAAGAAATTATTTACATAACCTTGCAAAGTCAAGATTATTCAGGCTATATGCACCTTGCTAGTGCTGTTGACGTAGATGTAATCTCACTAGATGTCTTTTGTTTCGTAATTATTACTTGCCATTTTATTATTAATTATTACTTGCCATATCTTGCCATTTTCAGGAATCGTCTCGTGCGAGGGCTGCAAGGGTTTCTTCAAGAGGAGTATCTGCAACAAGCGCGTCTACCGCTGCATGCGGGACAAGAACTGCATGATGTCGCGCCAAAAGAGGAATCGCTGTCAATACTGTCGTCTGCTCAAATGCTTGCAAGTCGGGATGAATCGGAAAGGTAAATTTCACACGTCAAAGAGCAGCGTTGCATGAAACATACAGCAATCCTCTTGAAATAATTGGTAGTGTGTCACGTTGTATCATTACATTTAATATACCGTATTCTGTCTGTAAGGTGAAGAAAAGAGTCAGTGTAAGTCTTGCTGCCGTGGATTGGGGGAAGATTCGATGGAGGGGAATATTGAGGTGTGTCACAGTCATGAATGGCATGAATGATACACACAGTACCTCTAGAGTGGACCACGTGTCTTCTCTATCCGAGCATTCAGATTTCTCAAAGCGTTCGTCCATTTGTAATCAACAAATCACGCCTGTTTGTCCAAATCATTGTGTGGCCCACACGCGCTACGCCGCTGTCACAGTAACATTTGGGCTTTTGTTCCGCGGATAGTATCCCAAAGTACTATGTGGCATCCATCTGCCACTTCGTGTGTTCAACAAAGCCTTTATTTTCCTTTATTGAGTATTTTGCGAAGCAAGATGACCAAACGAAGACCAAAGTCGGGCGTCGTCTGCAGCTCATTTAGAAGACATTGACAACAAAATGGACCATAGAGCAATATACCAGTAGTGTCTTCCATTAACTACACTTCGAAAACGCTGTCCGAGGTCTTTTTTTTTAGCCAATTAATGTTGTAACAAACTTATGATGGCCCGCCAGCAGTGCTGCAGACGAGATGGGAATTCGTCATTAAGAAATCCTATCTTCTAGAGAAATGTAGGCCTATGAACATTTATCCAGCAGCAGTAGTATCATTAAATCGTCTCGATATTTCCAGCATGAAAACATTACCAGTCCTTCCTTCTGCCTGTAGTAGTATCATCCAGTATAAGGTGGGAAATGATCTAGACAAACAAACAAACAAACAAACAAACAAACAAACAAACAAACAAACAAATTACAATGTCCTAATTACATCATTTGCTGGAGTTTCACACCTTGTACACACCAACACAGACTAGAAAAGAAGAAAGGCGGAGAGGGAGAAAAACTAGGGTGGAGGAGGGGAGGGGAGGGGGAGGGGGAGGGGGAGGGGCGATAGAGAACAATGATCAATACGCCTACGTCTCCACTCACAAATTACATGCTCATGAAAATTCTTTGACTTCAATCATTCTTTGGACCCAGCCAGAGAGGCACAATGTAGAATCATTGATAGCCATCGATCCGTCTGCTCCCTGTTAAGGGGTTATTGCTCCCCCTGCTTCGTGATGTGAAGACCTATTAAACAATACCATACCTTTGCCTTCTGCCCCTCCACACACCCACACGGGTTATACAGGGTAAAACTGCATTTACAGTGTACTCTAAAGGAAAACACTAAAGGAGGACCAAGTTGGAATTATTGTAGCGCATCCACCATCCCAGTTCAAGAATGGCATAAACAAGGTGATAATGGCAGGGGCGGTCAATGATGAATTGATCCTGCAGTGATTCGCAAATTACTTGTACATCTTATTCCCATCGTTTGATTTGTAATCGTTATCGGAAAATCATTGAAATGTACGACATTCCTATACATTCCTATCAAATCCTGCAACCACACACAGGCCATTGCATGTAGAAGGCTAAGGTTACATGATGTCAATTTCTGTTCCCATGATAACTCCATGGACTTCACATTGAAATGAAATTAAACTTCTCCATAGCCCCAGACTCATTCAATGTCGAAGAAGTGCAAAATTGACAGAAATTCGATTGCATGCATCGACTACTTCTGTTTTCAAAGGTCAAGCGCACACGTTTGAGAGGAGAAAACACAATTTTTAGCTTTCAGCAATCGCACTGTCAAAATGCAACATTCGACGGCGGCAGCCGGTGCGCCGCAGCTCTCGTTATCGTGCAAGAAGCATTCTCCTGAATTCGTCAGTTTCACGAGCTCAAAAGATTGGCACAGCTCTGACTTTACTCGCTCTCACCACGGGATGGCGCACTTCAATTTTTATCCGTGACTCTGATGACTATCGATGATAGTCCTCTCCTCGTATTGTTGCGAGAACAATACGAGGTTTGTGACGTCATTTCTTTTTTTTTTTCTTTTTTTCTGTTCAAAGGCATTGACTTGTGACAACAGAAGTGAAATTTATTACACCGTCTTGTTTTCATGCAATCTCACCTTCTTGAAAATTATAAAGATTGAAAGTGTGATAATTATGACGTGCAGCATAAGCCTCCGCCGCGCCGTGATAACAGTGTGTATTCAGTCATGTGCTCAATACTCAAGAGAATATACGTGTTGTATGAATGAATGCGATGAGACACAAGGAAACTAAAAGGAATGAGACATTTTCCCCTCTCATAAATGTTGTTGACGATCTGTGCTGAAAGACGAGAGGGGTAAATTGAGACATGAATCATATGTTAATTAGGCAGCATTTAGTGAAAGCAATTTGAACACACAACATCCTACAGTAACAATGAAGAGCAACCGTCGTCATTAGTGGCTAATTATCCTACAGTATCATTATCCTACAGTAACAATGAAGAGCAACCGTCGTCATTAGTGGCTGGAGGTTGCGGCTGAATTCTGAGAGTTGTTGCAGTTCTTTTGTACAAAGCATGGACAATTAAAAGGGTTGATGGACAAATCATGGTCTTCAGACGGCGTATTCATGAGATCTATCGTTATGAAAAGCTTTCTTTCTGTAGGGTATTAAAATGTAGTTTTAATGGCAATTCAGGGTAAAATATCGAGTTTTTTCGTCAATTTTACGTGATGCAAAGGTCAGCTGTAAGAGATATTTTGTGACAAAAACGTTCATTTACGGGTTCGTTTAAGTTTGATAAATCGTGATACATTTAGCATTCCATTTTAACCTTCTGGAACAAAGGTGTGCATACGTAAAATCATCAAGGTAGAATAGTGCTATTCAGCAGTAAATTGTCACCTTTTTTTAACTACCGAATGAAGCAATGCTATTGATTATTTTGACGGGTCCCTTGCTCCGCGAATAAGACGATGTTCTAATGTAATGAAATCCTTAGACGTTTTTCTACGAAGACCTTGGAATCGACTTTTTTCTACTTCACCTACTTCTACACAATATATTTCAGTTCATGTAGAATCTACTTAACGCGCGCTATCTGTTACAGTGCCAATCAAGTCTTATTCATGGCATTCTCGTTGTCAGGAACAACATACGTACAAAGGGAACCTTTGGTTATCAATCTACTTGTCTATTAATCATCCGTTAAGAAACTTGGCTGTTCTCACAGAATGTCCATGCGTTTCCTACAATAATTGCAAAACATATCAAAATGCACATAGCGTAGGCCGTCATGCGATGATTAATGTAGACCAAAGCCCAGATCCACCAGCCTGAAAATCTCTGGACTTCCCATAGAGTGATTGGGGGGGGGGGGGAGGCGACTGTCCCGTCATCGCTGACTCATTTCCACCAAAAATGTTTCCCCATGGCAACTTTGTCCTTGAGAAAGAAAGAAGAATTAGGAAGAGAGAGAGAGAGAAAGAGAGAGGCGAGAAGATGCAGAAAGAGAAGGAGAGAGAAGTAAAGAAAGAGGGAGACACAGAGAGACAGAGACAGACAGAGAAATAGACAGACAGACAGACAGACAGAGAGGGAGTGAGGGCAAAGAGGAAAAGAATCTTAACAGATTGCCGTGTGAATGTGACATAACATTACCTTTTTTTATGCCCCTGATTAACATGGCCCCGGAAGTGACTTACACTGCTGCATGCCTGATACAATCGACTGCCCTCTCCTTCCCTCCCTCTCTCTTTTGAACGCAATGAGAAGAGCCGTGCAAGACATCACTATCAAACAATCATCAAGATGTCGTCATTCTCTTCTCTAGCTTTGAAAAAAAAAATAAAAAGATGACACCATTAATGTACAGTGTATGTCCTTATCAAGCTCTTTATGCAGGCGTAATCACAATGACAATATCCAATATGATAATGATACGAAGAATTTCATTATCATTATTAGTAATGATAAATGTATAGTAGCTATAATGATGATATTTCTGCTGATGATATTGATAATAATAAAACGGCAAATATTACTGTCCTTCCCTTTACAAAATACTGAAGTCGCGGAGTTGTTCAGTAGTTGACATGTTTATTGTTATTGATAGTGCTATATTCAAAGACACTTGACTAGCTGCAACATGGGTATGCCGTAATTTTAACAATGACAGAAGTAAAAACATACTCAAACAGTACAATGATATACGGTAGAAAGTGTCGTGATTTGTATAAACTCGGTCTTCAGCTAGGATAATACCGTTTAGATTATGAGTCTGAATTCATAGTATAGTTTCTCGCGTTTCAACTCATTTAATAATTGATATAATAAATCAATCTATTTCCTTATTTATCAACCGATCTTTTATATTATTTGTGTAAATATGTGTATGTGTCTTTTGAAGATGTCATTTTAGCCCCCAAAAGCACCCAAGTTGTCTCCCTACACGGTCAATGATTATATCCCCAAATATTGGAATACATGATAAGTAGCGTTATTGCAACTTTGAAAATGGAAGCTTGCACAAACTATTATCAGGGTGCTTCCAGTGTCCTTATATCCCCAATGACAAAAATAAATCCACTCTTAGATAAATGTTTATTATAGTTTTAGGGATCATTCTAGGTACTGAAATGTGGTAGAAGACATCGTAATGGCAAGAATCACGACTGGGACGCAGCTCAAACCGATGGCTGTAATAATGGGATAGCGCCAGCTTGTGTTTATTGCTGGAGAGGATTACTTCGTTATTTCCAGAGATAAATCTTATCTTTCTTTTCCTTGTCCTTCTTTTTCTTGTTCTTCTCCTTTTCATTTTCTTCTACTTGTCCTTCATTTTAACCCCCCTCCCTCTCCTCCTCCTCCTCCTCTTCTTCCTCCTCCTCCTCCTCCTCCTCCTCAACCTCCTCCCCATTCGTTTTACGTACGTGTTGACGAACTTAGCCGCGGTAAACCAACAATGACGATACATAAATCGGCATTACAAGTTGTTTTGAAGAAGTTTAGTTTCAGAACAATATCGCAAGGTGATCATTCATGTAGGATTTGAACTTTTCACTGTTTCTTTGCTCAATTGTCTATTTTCGCGGGTAGAATCTACATGTTATCTCTATCTTTTCCTCCTTCCAGCTATTCGTGAGGATGGCATGCCGGGTGGACGGAACAAAAGCATTGGACCGGTCACGGTAGGTACCTAAATTGTTACTGTCGCGAGGTGAAAGTGCAATCATATCATAATGTAAACATAGTGTAATGGGGTTCCTCATCTGTTTAAAGTGTTATTTGTGCTTTTTTTTTAAAAAAAAATCAAAATAGATATGATAGGAAATCACAATAAAAAGTGAATACGTATTTAAAAAAAAATCAAAATAGATATGATAGGAAATCACAATAAAAAGTGAATACGTATTTGAAGGGTTGTAATTGATGTATATGAGTTATAACAAAGTGATTCTAAAAGACTAAAGATATCCTTAGCTTTATCTAATGTTTTGCAGATTGTACCTCCCTGTGCCCCACGTGACTGTCTGCGTGAAATATCGTTTATTTGTAATATCTGTCTGTCTCTCTCGGATACATTTTGTTTGTCATGTTTGTTTGTTTGTTTGCTTGTTTGTTTGTTTTGGCATTGTATTGGCTGCGGTCGTGAGGACTGTTTTTCTGCTTTTTTGGGGGGACAAGTCACCACATTTTCCTTTCCTGGTATAGCTTGCATTTCTCAATTGTGTTGGGCTTACCATTCGGCCCTTGTTATTTGTCGTTTGTTAGTTTTGTTAGATTGTTGCGCTTGATAACATAGGATGATACGCTTGAGAGAAGAGATGCAATATTGATCCGCGATATTTTCATCTTGCGACAACATTATCTTACTAGATTGTAAAGATCAAACCTGCGTTTTTGTCTCTTGCGCATTCCATTACCGAACCATGCCTTTGAAAAGTACAAAAGAGAAACATTCTCATGCCCCCTTTTTATTGATACCGAGGTCTTCCCGGGGATAGGAGATAAAGAAAAGTAACTGGATGTACCAGGTCGTCATAAAGTCAGGCTTGTTTGTGTAAGTGAGATTAACTATATTCTGCCGGGAGATTTTGAGCAAAATAACAAACAACCCCAGAAATTCTTGGTCACAGATGTCTGGTTATTTCTTTAAATCATTTTTCTCACTTTTTTAAGCCATGTCTTTAAAGTGCGTTAGCGTCCTTGCGCTTAGAAAAAAAAAATCATTTATTTATGGATGCGTTTAAAACGGTGAAAATCTTATCTGCTTTAAGTAAAGTGGAATGCATCAGTTTGGTCTGTGACTATTGACGTTCAGAATATTTTCTGCCATTCAGTGAGGTACGGCTCTAAGGGAAGATTGTCTTCATTGCTTGATCCCAATCCATGTAAATGACGAGAATACCCGCAGACGAGCATGCGCGCAGACGAGCACTCGGACACAATGTCTAGATAGATAGATAGATACTGGTTCATTTCATCAAAAGGAAAGTACATAGCAGCCCAGAGGCTGAATTGCGTATCAGTGATGTAAATGTATAACAAACGAAATAAAACAGTGCAATACAATAATCATTCACATTAAACAGATGCAAAAAGTGAGCCTTTTAACATCAACAGATACAATTTTCTCTTAAAATACAATATTCCATCTAACAACTAATTACACATTAATGATTACAACTGAAAATAAAAGCAACAGATTTAGAATATAAAAAGATACAAATAGACCTACAGTTGTATATACACGTACGTATGTATATACATTAAACATACATGTGCCCCACTGACAATAATAATAACTCTTACCAAATTTCAAATCAAATACTCAAACACTACATAAATTAGCAATATACTTATCTACCTTTTACTTTACTGTCAGCTAGCATTGATAACTTTTTAACCCCCACCTCCCCCCCCCCACAAAAAAAAAAGGAAGCAATAAACTATTCACATCCTCACACAAAACTTTGAATAGACTGCTCAAAAAAATTGGGAAAATCAATCAAATCAGCTAACAATTTATATCATTTTCACCATTTAAAAAATATAATAGCAACACAGCTTTCAGTAATGAGAAACGGCAAAACACATCAACGCCCTAAAATAACCACATAATGATGTCGAAGCTCAAATCAAATGCTCAACCTGTTAGAGAGCCAGATCTATATCCCCAAAACTGCTATATGCTTCAAAACTGCTACTGTATACCGCTCAAGCACAGGTGTGTATGTAGACGCGTAGAATGGAGTGTGTTATGAATACGAGAATGACAGAGAAATTAATGATACAATGTAGTAAGATTAACGCGCAATATTCTTTGTGACCTGATCGAAGTACGATTTATCTGTGTATTTCCTGTGCTTATCTTATCATAGAAACTGCTTCAAAATCTGATATGGGGACTATCTGTATAGAAATATGTATAGATGGGAAAGGAAATCTATGAAAAATTAAGAGAAGCCTTGTTTCATGGTTAGATGAACTTAATGGAAAGAGGGGGAAAAAGAGTAATCAGTGCATTACCTAACATAATACTGAGGATATGATTATTCGCTTAATGTTTAACAAGATAATGTCACTGTGAAATACATTATCTATTCATCAAAGCTTGAGGAAACTACGCAATTCAATAAGATTACAAAAGTTGAATGATTTTGGTTTATTCGCCACACACACACACACACACACACACACTCACACACACACACACACACACACACACACACACACACACACACACACACACACACACACACACACACACACACACACACACACACACAAACACTTTTATTGCTCTGCATTTTTAATCAAATGTATTCAAAAACGTTTTGACCAAAGTTCAGTTCCTGTCTAATTTACGATGATTTCATATCCCCCTCACGCCCCTCCCCTGAAAAAAAAAAAAAAAAACCTCCTTAACAAAAAGCCTAACAATATCATTTACCAATATGATACTCTTTTAATCATCTGCCTGTTGTTGTTTGTAAAATATTTTTCTTTTTTCTCTCTGACACAAGGTCTAATCAAACGAAATCAGTATCGATATCAGTAAGACGATGTACGTCACAGACCGTCATCGGCTGTCAACCGACGTCCGTAGCAACGGTACCGCACTTCACCGTTAGCTTATGTTGCATAGCGCCATCTACGCTTCTACGATCAGAGAGAAAAATAAAATGAGTTCGTTTTAGCCAACTTTTTTTTTTTAAAGGGACTGTACAGTACTGGTTGAGGTAGGGATTCATGTTTTGAACATTCCTAAGTGAGATAATGAGAAACATCTTATGAAATATGAAAGAGCATGTAATTTTAAGAAGGATTCAACATTTATTTCATGAAAATTGGTTTTCAAATGGCTGAGATATCCAAAAAAGTGTTAATAATAAAAGGCGACATGCCACAACTTTATTAGGATCTCTTTGTTTCACCATGTTTTTGGATATCTCGGCCATTTCAAAACCAATTTTCATCTAATAAACCTTTGATACCCCTTAGAACTGCATGCTCTTTGACATCTCATAGAGTGGTTTCTGAATATCTTGCAAAACGTTAAAAGCTAAATCTTCACCTCGACCAGAACTGTACACACCCTTTAATGTATATTTCCGGGGTAAGGATGAATGGGTCATCGAAATGAGAAGGATATGTCATGATGAGATATTATTACGAGAAAGAGAGATATACCCAGTTGGGAAAGAGCCGAAGAAAGAATAAGGGATGAACATTAACTCTATAATTCGTCATAAATGTAGATGTCTTATTAAAAAGTCGGCCAAAGACATATTATTATATCAGCATATTCATTAGGACGCTCTCACACCTTGAAATACACATCTTAACACGGAACAGGGTCATGGATCTTGACGGAACACTTTTTTTGACCCAATATTTTCTAGTATGAGAAGTTCCATGTTCTGTAAGCCCATGTTACGGCATTAAAAACAACAATGATAATAATAGAAATCCGAGAATGGAATGACAAAAAAAAAAAGAAGCTAAAAAGTGTGACATACTGTGTGTCATTCCTCTCCGAAGTTATGGCCAAAATTTTGCATCTGCGACGGAGGAGGACAGGGAGGGGGAAGAATGAGGGTGGAATTTGGAGAGACACTGTTCAAGATGAGGTGAATTCGACGCATAACTTCCTTCTTTTGAAGACAGATAATGGGAAACGGGGAAAGAAAGGGATGGGGCTGAATAGAGGATGCTCAGAAGAGTCAGAGAAGGGGAGAAAAGGGGAGGGGGTAGAGAAAGGAGATGGTTAAAGAAAAGATACACCACTCCACTGTTCATCTGCCTCTTATGCTCTGTATCTCCCTCCCCCTCCCCCCCCCCCCTTCTTCTTAGACTTTGTCTGAGTTTCTCAAGGTTGTCTGGCTTAGTGTTTTCCATGCGCATTGTCCGAAGTCACACGCGTGTAATCCACTCCAATGGGCGGGCGGTATGGAAAAAAGGTAATATGATCTTTTGTGACCATCCTAAAGGAAGGCTGACCACTCTCAGAGATCCCCAGAGGGGAGGTAGGACGGTTCGAGAATGAAAAAAAAAAGAAGATACCCTCTCCCCACATCCCCTCCCCCCGTACAAAAAAAAAGGCCAAAACAAACAACAAACTACAAAATATTATAATACTTTGAAATGCTGGTGTAGAAAAAAAAAATGTATATATAATATATATATATATATATATATATATATATATATATATATATATATATATATATATATATATATATATATATATATATATATATATATATATATATATATATATAATATGATAAAAACACGAACAAACCAACGATTTCATGAGGCGGATGTTACGGAAGTGACGCTGGTGATATTGATCAGTGCGTGTGTCGATTCAATTCCCAGACATAGCTTTCTTAGCATGTTTCCAATAGACTGGAATAATTATGTTGACGCTTATAGGAATTGTTGTTACATGCGAAAGGGTTTGAATGGCTGTGTTTATCGCCTCCTACTTTAACATTAATATTTGTAATCCACTGAAGAGCAAGGGAAACCTGAACCACGTCGAAACCATGACGCTTTATCCCTTTCTGGTAATGCCTAACAGTTCCGCGACGAGATTAGCTGTCTATAGGCCAATGAATCAAGTCATTTGAAGCAGGGCAGAAGTCTTGCAATGACAGTACAGAGCCAAACCAAAATTCGAATAAGGATATGGAGAAAGCACGATCGTGGGAGACCCAAAGTATTTGTAGATAGAAAATCACCATCTACATGTAACTGTAACTTTGACAATGGCAAGGGATTATGCTGTACTTAAGCTTTGCGGCTCGTCACTATTAGTGAACGCGCGCCATCTTTAGACAATAACTGAACTTGCCACATTTTTCCTCGTGAGACCAAAATTGCAGTTTATCGGGGAAAAAATCAGCATCCTATTATCCATTCCGACAATGCTGACAACCGTGAAGGTCCAACGACTTTCTGCGCATTTTAACTGAAATAGGAATATTCGTAAACAGTCATTTATCTTGAGTTCTAATCTCCTTGTACTTTGATCGCTGAAATGCCTCGGAAGAGTTTACAGGCAATGAATGATAATGAATATCATACCAGAATTTACGGTTTCGGAAATCATCCGTGGTCGAACAGAGATGGGTCTCATGATCGGACCGCAGGGCTCGCATCTACGTCAAAGAGAGGTCTGCCCTCCATACATGATTTGGAAAGTGGTTAAATCAACTCCGGCAAAAAAGATCATAAATCCTGCGATCTGAGTCAATCCTGATCTTTGGACGCCAGGAACCATAAAACAACATCCGCTCATTACAGATGAGAGCAAATGTTTCTCTTTACTTGTTTTGCTTTGTTTTGTTTGTTTTTCCTTCACAATTCAGTCAGCTTTAATCAAAAGCGCTACGTCGAGATAGATATCGGTACCGTAAGACATCCAGTGACGTCATTTCTCCTCCGTTGCCTACCAATCGCTCGTAAGAGCACTCACGTATGTTGATGGATGTTTATGGAATGTGAAATGTTATCCTGATCGATATAGCATCATCCCTATAGCACTGAAGGTTTGAGGATATTAAGAGACTTCATTTGTGTGTGTGTGGGGGGGGGGGAAGGTGTCTAATTATGATAAATACTAATGATCAAAATGCCTCAATTACTCTATCTTCAACAAAATATATGATACGCATGTAGTCTTGAATCGACAAGACGAGATTGAGTACAGTACATACCGATATTTGGATTTGTTTTCTTTCCTAAATTCCTCTACCGATCATGGACTTTAGCGCACATCACTTTTTAGCTTAGTGTTGATACCACTATCTATTTCACTTTCCTTATCTGTATGTAAATACGTATAACGATGCCGCGTTTTCACAAATATGGAGAATTAAGTGTATCAGACTAATACAAATTAAAAAAAAAAATCTTCACTATTTTTCAATCGGTATACGGATGTACTCCGTAAATCATTTTCATAGTCCATGAGAAGGGTATGCATTCTTAGAGAAATTCACCACTGTGGAATGTGGGCATTAACGGGAAAGAAAGAGCGTTTCTTTGTTGGAGTGGGACTGAAGTAATCGGTGCTGGCAGGGAAAGGCTGTACACACCTCGGACTGACGGGTGATGGCAAGTGTGGCAAATACTAGTAGGGGGAGGGGAGTGGGTGGAGGGAAGGGGAGGGGAGGGCTGGGAGGTAAGAAAGTAGGCGGGATGGGGCACAAAAGACTTATGACTCTCATTCCGCCCAATGTAGTGCCAGCCAGTTAGCGAGTTGTAGCCCGGCGGACATGCGTCCTTGGCCCGTTACGTAACGCCTTAATTAACGACTGAAACATGCAGGAGGGAGTGTGCAAGGCCACGTCGAAGCTAATGATAAGCCGAGACATCACGAATGTTGTGCCGGGGACTGAGCACGCGTGGGGACCGGGAGCAGCGCGCTGATTCAGATTCGTAGAGGGATCCTGATGCTGACCGTAGCTTATGTACCAGACCACTTTCTCGACGTTTGTGAGATTTAAACAAAAATAAACAAATAAATAAATGAATAAAACTTATTTCGCGCATATAAAGATTTGTAACACTTCTTTTTTTTTCTCAGACCCATTTTACATCACTAGGTATAACTTTCGGAAATAAATGTGTAGGTTAGTTTCCAGTAGGGAAAAGATCATTAGATGTCAGAAGTAGATCAGAAATAAAACAGAAGATTGTCTGTAGTCGAGGCCACTATCTAGCAGTAGTATACCCTTTTCCTCACTCCCTGGTCACCCTCCTTTATCGCTATTCTTTCCAATCAAATCAGGATGACGTAACTTGAAGGACGCCATCCTTTTTAACTCACTCATTTTTTCTTTCCTCGCTGCTCCGCATGGAGAACAATTAGAATGTCTTGTGTAAGTGTGTGTATGTGTGTGTGTGTGTAACTTGCATAATATGCGTAACAGGCGAGTGTGTAAGTTAGTGTGTAATGATGCATCGTCTTTTCTTACTTTTTTAACTCTGTAGTGTGTGTGTGTGTGTGTGTGCATTTTTGCATTTGTGCAGCTGTGCGCAGCGTTCACATATACCCTCTGCGGAATCTTACGGCTGTTCGGCGACAGAAAAAAACAAACCAAAAAAAAAAAAAAAAAAGCGCTGATTCTTGGCGCATGAAATTCGAGCACGTTTTATGTAAGCACGTTTTTGTCACCTTGGACGAAAAGCGTGTAACCAATTTTAGCTCGCTAGCAAGGTCACCGTGCTGCACATCGCCTTAATTCTCTTGAGTTCGTTCAAATGGGGGGAAGTGGAAAGAAACATTAAGCCTCACTTCTTGAGAGTTTGAAATTAGTCGATCATTTTTGCTTTCAGGCTACGAGCGACGTAATATTATCTATGCTCCAATAAACCCCGACTGTCTGGTAAAATCAAGGCAAAAAGTGAGAAATGCATTACCAGACAGCTTTTAAAAGCCTGCAATCACGATAGAATCACATTTAATATGTATTAGTGCTCAAATTACCGAGAAATTAGACTGAAATATAATTTTTGATGTAATGTAAGATGAACATGACGAGCCTGAGAAAATCTGAACGTCTCATTTAGTGGATGATCACGCCAGTAGCTATCAGACTACAACCGGCATAAGTGACAGAACTTTTCAGGACTTTGTTATCATCTCAACAATTGGAATCAGTGTAGCTTTGGGTAATAATACAGTGTAATTACTATCCATAAAAAAGGGTGCTTCATGTCAGGTGCAGACAGCTAACAGAAATTCTAAGGGTATGTAATTCGTGCAACAACTACCGTCAGAAGCGTACACGAATGCACTGAGCAATTTCTATTTTCAAGGACAGATATGATACTATGTGAGGGTTTGTTTTTCAGACAGTCACGATGGATGATGCATGCTTTATTATTCTGCGAAAAACAGCCTTGGCGCGATTCCTTCCTTTTTTTAAACTAAGATTTGCGACATTTCTTGAGATTATACTACTAAGAAATTTGGGTGATTGTTGTTTACTTTACCCTTTGGGCTTGTGACTCTCAAAGTTATCCTCTAGTCTTAGGAAAAGACTCCGTCTCAGACTTCAAATTGGAATTTTCCGTTACGAGATTATCCTTTATTGTACCACAGCCAGCTACGGTGGGCATCATCTTTTCTTGATTTTGTGAAAGCGTCTGTATCAGGAGCCTATACTACTTACTGTCTCCAAAATGTATGGCATACTTTCTGCGTTGGGCTGTCACGTAGCCGCAGTCCTGATCTTGTCTACGATTTGATATCCCCTCCCCCTGTTTCCCCATGAAACCCCTGGAAATGAGGTTGATGACGTGGGACAGCGTTAAGCCATTGCTTACGGTATCACATTGCGCTATGTATCAACCCTGTGAGGTACTATGAAATATCGGATGCAATGAGTTAAGTCAGGAGTGGCGTACGGTACACGCATTTTGAACAATTCATTTTCATGTACCAGTGTGCTATGATTATGCAGTCTCAAGAACTGTACTTTTTTGAAGTGCAATGTGTATTGCAATCATATTGTAAAATGGGCGCAATTTTCCCTTAAAAGAAGGGGATTACGAATGTCAGTTATTAAGAACAATTATATATAATTATACATAAATACAAATATTTTACAAAAACGTGTGTCGAAAGTTCATAATGAAACATGTTCATATAGCGCTACGCGATGTAGTCGAGCTATTTGGTCTCTCAAAAGTATAGAAGTAGGCTCTATAATTATGCTTTCATTGTTAAATTTACGACAAAGATGAAAATAATATGGGACAAATAAAGTACAGATTGACGTTAATTTGCATGTTTTGCGCATTTATCAATTTCAAGAACTCAGTAAGACGAAATGTTGGCCAGAAGAGACATGGTATTTAATGAAATGAAATTTGCAATGAAATTTTCAACAACTAACGGACGTCCTGATACGACCGTCTGTCCGTCATTCCATGCAATGCTTGATAGAGTGCCGCAACAAGTTCCATCGAAAGCGAGAACAGGCAGTGATACAGTTTTCCATGATTTCATGGTCAAAAGAGAAAGATTAGTAACGTAATGAAGTCCTTGGTCAAAACTAGGAAGACTGGTAACAGAATGAATTTCATGGTCAAAACGAGAAATATTAGAAACAAAGGGCGTTGTATGAGCAAACCAAACAAGTTTAGTAACAATAAAATTTATGGTCAAATAAAGAGAGTTTAGAAACAATGAATGTCATGGTTAAAAACAAAGATAAGTATAGCAAAGGGATCTTCACGGTCATAACAAGAAAGATTAGTAACAAAGGGAATTTTATGGTCACAACAAGACAGATTAGTAACGAAGAGATTTTTATGGTCAAAATAAGACATATTAGTCTCAAAATTAATTTCATGGTCAAAACAACAAAGATTAGAAAGAAAGGAAATTTTATGGTCAAAAGAAGAAAGACTAGTCACACTGATTTCTGTTTTGTGAGATCAGTTAGATCATTTTGTGTTGGGATTGGTGACTTGCAGAATCTTCGACTAAGCAATGTTTTTATTTTTCTCTCATTTTATTTGCCACCAGCTCACCAGCGAGGAAATCGAGCGCATCATGTCCGGTGAAGAATACGCACGAGATGAGATGAACGGCATGACCACCAAGAGCCCAACGAATGGCAGTGAAGGAATCTCGCCCACCTTCTCCCCAACCTCGGTCGGCTCAAGCTCCAGCGAGCACTTCTTCGACTTCACCGCACACGCTGCCAGCGTTGCCGGCATCTCCGCTGCTGAGTACGCGCGTCGCGTCGAACGCGCCGAGCGCGAAGTTACGCGCAACCTCGCCCTTCTTCCCGAAGTGGAGGCGTTGATCGTCGCCGAGCCATCGGAACCAATCACGCTCCCCTTCGAAGTGAGTACAAGCAAGCCGGTGGGATATGCGCAGCTCTTCGAACTTCTCTGCAAGCTGATGGACCGCATGCTTCATCACGAAGTCCAGTGGACCAAACGCTTGCCCTTCACTTCGAAAATCCCGATCTCCGATACGACCGCCTTGCTGACAACGTGTTTGATCGAGCTGCTGCTCTTAGCCGTGATGCGCACGCAACCACTGGACCTCTTCACCAAGCTCTCCCACGTCCTCGACTCCTACATCCCCAGCGAAGACGAGCTGCGAAAGTTCGGCCAAAATGGACTCGAGATCATCGACGCCGCCACCAGCGCTCTTGCCAGGTACAGAGCGCTGCAGGTCAGCTTTCAAGAGTACGTCTGCCTCAAGGTCATCTGCTTCCTTAATCCAGGTAACGTCATCAACCTTGAACCTTTCCTCAAGCACTTAGCATTAAGTTTTTTATCAGTAGCATAAAATGACTGCAAGTACTAAGAATGTACGTTTTTAACCTTTGCTAGTTAAAGACCCAGGTTTTGGGCGAACGAACACACACACACACAGGCACACACACACACACACACAAAGAAAAACATGCAGAGAACTTTGCAACTGATTTACAAATTGCCCTACAGCGACGTAAATTAACATGCAGGGAACGCTTTGGCTCCAACATCCACACCAAGTTATTCCATTGATGATACGTACATAAGGGAGAAGAAAACTCCGAGTCCTTGAAGTGGAGATGTCCCAACTTTTATTTTACAAGAAAAGTATTCCTGTGCATGGTGCTGCTTAGTCTTCTCGCTCGTTATTACTCTCTCCCACCTGCGCTTACTTTGTAGTGATAAGAAGTTTGTTTGTTTGGTTTTTGTCTTTGAGTATAAAATGATAAGAATTTTGAATTTTACTACATATCATTACCTAAGAAAACCCAAACACATTTCTCACATTTATAATCACGAAAATACAAATTGCAGATGGGGGCTGCCAGCGAATCGATTAAAAATTGATACAGTTGTTACGCAGAATTGAGGAAGAGAACTGGGACTCTTGTGACATTCAGTATCAGCAATAAATTTAGTTGAGATGTATATCTGTGTAATCTGACCACCATTCATTGAAGTAATTAAAAGTATATCATGCACTGTGGTGTTTTTTCTTTTCTGTCCACAGAGGTCCCGAATCTGACCAAGGTAGCAGTCATTAAGGACCTGAGCAAGCAGTACTACTATGTACTCCACGACCACGTGCAGCTGAACAACAACATCGCAGCGGACCGCTTCCGCGAGCTCCTCATCCTCATACCGCAGATCCGGCACCTGGCCGCCAAGTGCAACGCCATCTCGTTCAACAACGCGCCGCTGCTCTTCAAGGCCATTATGCACGCCGGCGTAACGGGCGGCAAGCGCTGACGTACTGCGTAGAGAGGCTTGTGACAGCGCCGGCGTTATAAGATCGGCGGCTGAAATGATGAGATGTAGCAGCGAGGGTGTTCATCCTCTCGGAGCAGAGAATACGATTGAAGGGGAGAGCACTAAGACCTTAGAATTGCTGCATAAACTTACTTAAGATGTAGAAACGGGGACGCCACTGGGAATATTGCGGAAAAATATCTTTGAAATGGGCAAGGGAGAGTCTTTGGGGATGAGTGTTTAAGTATATAGTGTGGGGATGTGGTTAAAATAGTATCAAAGGCTATTTCATACTAAACGCGAAATACAGTGAGACAAAAAAAAACAAATAAAAGACAAACCTCGTGACGTGTGTGATCGTGTTAATTTTAGTTATGCAATGGGAGAGTTAATAGACATTTCCATTATGGTGTCTGCCTAATGTAGTCAGATTCTGGTCGGGTATGTAGAAGAGAGTAACGAAGATCATTTGTCAAAGCTAATCGCAGAAGAATTGCTTTTTCTCATCGTTTAATACGTGACTTCTCTTCATAACCTGTCTCGATAAAAGAAACAGGGTGTGTGTTTTTTTAAGTGTTAACGCATTACAGCCCAATTATCGTTTGTAGGAACTAACTTCAACCAGTTACCAGTCGTCCAATAGTTACTTATCCAAGTCTGTGTAGGTCAATCTATGTAGGCCTTCTTGTGATAGGTAGATGAGTATTACAAAAAAAAACTGAATCTAAACATTTACCTAAATATTGTGATGGAATCCTCCTCTGTTTTTCCATCCGATCTTAACTGTCGCAATTTTCTTGAACTTGAAGACAAAAGAAAAAAAGGCAAAGGATGAACTAAAGCAAAAATTAGTACTTAAAGTACGTTTTGTTTACTGTCGTTTTCAGGAAGAGCAATGCGTGATGATATGTTTTGGCACGTGAAGTCTTCACTCTGTCCCTCGATCATTCTTGAAGATATCCGTCGCTTCGTTAAAGGGGCCCTGAAATCCAAATGCATGTTGATTAGTGTTGATTTATGATACCCTCAACATCACTTTTGCGGCAAAACAAATATCTAGAAATATTCCATATATTATTTCTAATGATTTTTTCTTCTATTTTTCTTCAGATTACTTGGGAATGCCCACAAAAAATCCTTCCAAACCAATCAATATTAATATTCTTGAGATGACATCATCTGTCAATCATTGCTAAAGTACTGAAATGTTTAACTAAAGACATTGGAATGCACCTTCCTCTAGACTCAGCATAACTTGCATGTTTCTGTCATATTAATGTGACTAACAAAAGACATGGCGAGGGAACATGCAAGTTATGCTGAGTCGAGGGGAAGGTACATTCCAATGTCTTTAGTTAAACATTTCAGTACTTTACCAATGATTGACAGATGATGTCATCTCAAGAATATTAATTTTGATTGGTTTGGAAGGATATTTTGTGGGCGTTCCCAAGTAATCTGCAGAAAAATAGAAGAAAAAATTATTACAAATATATGGAATGTTTCTAGATATTCGTTTCACCGCAAAAGTGATGTTGAGGGTATCATAAATCAACATAACTCAACGTGCATTAATTGGATTTCAGGGCCCCTTTAACTGATGCTGGTAGCGGTGCCTACGAGACCGACAGAGAGAGTGATTTTGAAGGCTGGATGATGTGTTCGTTACTTATCGTGACTGCGTAATGCATGCATATAAGAAAAAAAAATGAAGTGAGTACGTAAAAGGAGAGAAATTTGGGTGGGGAAGCTACGTGAAAGAGTCTTCTTCATCTTGCTGGAAAGCAGTAGAAAACGCCAATATAAGAGAAATATTTAAGATCGTGAACGTGGGTAGTTTGTCTTTAATCGGCCTTTGAAACATGACTGCCTTGGTCTTGTAACTGATGTAAATTCATAAGTACATGTAGCTCTTCATATTAGTTCGTGCGTATATTATAAACTATGATTATTATTTCAAGTGTACTCTAAACAAAATAATATGATATTTGAAGCTCTGATGTGACGACTCTCGTCAAAGGAAAAAAGGCTTGTTCTTTTGGTAACTTCCCCGCCTGGTAGAATATAAAAGTTAAGGGAAGATGCGCAGAGCGCATGCTGTTTTGTGTAAGATTCAAGCTGGTGATATAAAATGTCTTTAGGAGAAGCAACACTTCCAATCACCAGCAAAGCGCCACGAAATGGCAAATATCGTAACTTATTCAAGTGCCGTTAAAACTGGTACACATCAGCGAGTTGACTAACATGTATAGCATAGAGTATAGTGTAAGATACATTTTGTGAGCACAGACTGTCAGGTTTGTTGCAATGTAAATATATCTGGGGTAGGAGGAAGCGGAAGAGAAGATACAAGAGCAGAAACCGTTTGTTATGAGTGGGTGGAACTGTAAAAGGTGATCCTTCCTAACAATTTATTGCAGATGTCTGTCTGTCTACATGTTTGTCAGTATGTATCTCTATCTGTCATTTTGACTGTCTTTTGGTGTCCACGTATGATACGTATGCATGTGTGTGTGTGTGTGTGTGTGTGTAATTTTTCAGTCTGTGTGTGTTTGTGTGTGAAAGAATGTTTTTCAAAATGCATTCGAATGTATAGGTCTTAACGATTTACGTATTCATATGTAATTCGCTATTGCTAGTCTTGTGTACATTACGTAAGCCTTTCTTGATCTTGTTATTAACATTATTCTCCCTGCTGTAGCAGTGATACGATATACGTCTATTTAACACATGGGTGTTTGAAAATACACCATTTAAGATGGTGACTGTGAATTCTTGGCAGCAGTATAGCAACAAATAAGAAGTGTATTTTGAAACTGATGAGCGCTCTAAAAGTTGTTTTCACGAAAGCGCTTCTGGATTAATCAAAATTTTTAGTGCCAACGTTGTTAAAACGGTAATATGAAATATGTTGTTTTCCTTCTGAAGAAAAGGGTATGTTGGCATTGCCGAAAATTGTCGTGGGTTGCGTATCATCTGTCATCTAAGCCTTGCTACTGCAACCTACGTTTTCTGCCTGTCAATAGAACCTATTCACCAAAAGAACTGCAGTCAAACCAGGGAGGTGTGACCCCATCAAAACGCCCTTTTGCCTATTTTGTCTCACCAAGTTTATCGAGATCTTGTTTGAAGGAGTTGAGATGACTCACAAACTTTGTGTGCCAGTGTAAATCTTTACTTTTGCAAAGAGGTAGAGCATTCTCCAATCATGTCTGTTGCCATGGCTACGACCATGATGTCAGCATCATGGGGGGAAAAAAGATTCCTTGTGCTCACATAGAATGAAATCTTTATTCTCTTAGGAAAGAACCACTTAATGAGGCTGAAATCGCGGAACAGAAACGAAGTGCCACGGAAAACATTCTCTTTCACGTCTTCAACATCATTTGAAATCACCACTCACAGCTTAAATGATGCTCAGGAGTTCAGTCGTTCCATTGCTCAGTTGAAGTTATGGAGAAAATTGTCATTTTTTATTAGACGTCTTGCAGCCTCATGCTGCTGAAAGAAAGTGATTCAAATTTCAAACTTGTTGAGGCTGGCCATGATACTCATACAATGTCGTTGACTTCTTCTTGAGTTCTTTCATATTAAACGTAATAATTATGACAGCACACACCCATAATATTACAACGCAGAAGGGAAGAAATGAATGCTAAAATGATAAACGTGAAAGTTATGCTAAAATAATGAAGCTGCGCATGTAAACCGAAGAATTCATACAGGACTGAGGTGCCTATTTGGCTTTGATTATAATTTTATAGCTGCAATATACTTCACTTTTTTTTGCTGTTTTGGTCATTGCATTTTTCGTCTTTCTTTACTTGTACCCAACTCAAAATGCTAGCTCAATAAGTGTATCCATGACAACAGACCAAAATCGTGCAGCTGCCAGTAAACATTCGTCGTTTGGATAAACCTATAGAGAGTTGTGCTAGCATTCAATTTTTTCTCTTGTGGGCAAGACAGCGTATGCTCGGTTGCCTGCATGCTTGTTAAATAATATAGATAACCTTATGTGTTATGTTTTGATGATTTAACCAAAGACTTTCGTTACCGCAATAATTTGACTTTCATCGTGTGCTGTAAGTGTACAAGACGATAGTGTAAATGTTTTTTTTTTTTTTTTTTTCAGCTGGGATCAACATCTAAACGTCAGATAACACCTACTGGCCGTGAGGCAGTGATTTTCTTGGTGTGTTAGTTGTTTTTTGTTTTAATTGCTTTGAATAGTCACGTTCACAATGATGTCAATAATTGGTTAATTTTGAAGTAATCTTTCGTGAAATGTCAGCAAATCTTTTTGGTCGATAAGGATTGAATGGCATGAAGTAGAGAGAGCATGGTCGTTGTGGGTGCCTTACTACAACAATCCGTTTAAAATATTATGCACCCCTCTACATGAGTCTTTGCAGGGGGCAACAAGCGAGCGCGTCTTGCGCGGCGCTTCATGTGTTCCTATTCTAAAGAAGTCAGAGTTCTACTCCAAAACCATTTACTTCTGTGTGACGATGTAGCACTCGGCATTCAAGAAATGTCACGATGATGCGCGATGTGAATTCCCTACAACCCATACAATTTGTACTGACAACGAGTTGTGTGCTGGCATGAGCATCGCAAACAAATCTTTTACAAAACAAACAGAAAATGTGGTGTATACTCATCGTCCACAGAAAACTGCTGGTTAAACAGCCATAGCTTGTAAAAAAGAATTTCAAATTAAAATAGTTTCTTTGGAAAGTATCTACCTAAATTTCATAAAAACAAACGTATCATAATTATGTCTTACAGATACGTGTTACACTTAAGTGGGGGAATGAAAATCAAGGCATTTCCTTGTCCTATAACGTGAAATAACCATTGTGGTCCTCATCGGATCTCAAAATGTAGCAATATAGATTGTGAAACACCCTGATCCAGCCTGTTTCTGGGATATTCAGCTTCACTAATCACTTACAGGTAAAGAAAAAAAAAAAAGAAATGAATGACCACGCATTATGACTTTAAAGAGTCAGAGCTATCAAAACCATACTGACTCTCACAAAGATGTGTGCGAATTGTTTGTCAATTTTATACACGATATTAATTTTTTAGAAGTTTTTTCAGGGTAGAAATGTTTGATGCAGCTGCGTGGTACATCTTCAGATACTTTGTGCCATCATGTTGTCGTTGTGTTTTATTATTATTTTTTTTTTTCACTCTGTAAATATTGTAGACAATTTGAATACCTCAAAGCACTTCAAGAGACACATAGATGGCTGCATTGCATGTTCATGGTGAAGTACTGGATGAGACACTGTGCTGCTTCAAAGCAATGGAATTTTTTTTCCATGGCTCTGGTCTACAAAGCGGGTTTTTACGCCGCTCTTTTTATGACAAAAATCATGTCTTTCTCGCGTGGTATTCTGTTCGTTGGGTTTTTTTTTTTCTCTCTCTCTCTCTCTCTCTCGATGTGTGTTTATTTTTATGGGTTCCGTTTTCAAGGATACATGAGAACAACCGCCAAGACAGGGTTAACTAAACGGGTTGAAAACGATGTCTGCAGATGTCATCTCGTGGTCCCGAGTACTTCTTTTTGTGTTCTGTTAGACGTTTTCGTGATTGGCTATACTTGCTTCTTACAGTATCATGAAAATCAATTTTAATGAATCAGAATACTAACTTACCGTACAAAAGTGACATTGATGACCCAAGAATCAAGATTTGAAATCCGACATTGTTCTTGAAATCCGCATGATGTTATAACGGTTGAAAATCTATGTAACCACGATTAAACGATCATAATATAAACCGCTACAGAAATAATAGATTTAACATATTAATTTATCAATTCTTAAAATATCTTATGTACTGGTTCACTACAGTTATCGTACTTTAGCCACTGGGGATAATAACTGGGACGGATTTCCGTTGGAAATCATAAGATAATGAAAAAACGATATTCCCGTCAAGTGTACTCGGATTTTGCTTAGCTGAGTTCGTTATATTGCTCTTGAACCCACTACATTTTAGCTGCATTACAGATTTGTGATGTTTTTATGTGATTACTAATTGTTTCTCTATGATATCCATCAAACCTGTGTCTATCTAGCGTTGTATTAATCGCAATACAAATTCCAGGCAAATTTTACAAGTAGTATCGATTTTTTACATTTTATTTACAGTGGTGCAGCTGAACAGGGTCTATACAATACTTATACAAAGGTGGACGTTTTCTGTGTTTGTACGTAATTAAAGATGGATGCTGTCTCTTGTTTCATCGAATTCATTGTGTGTGTGTGTGCCATTTTGTTTGTCCGCAAATATATATCATATCCATCAATATATTTATATACTCTAAATAGGCTTACTTCTGAATGAAATGAGGGACAATCCAAAATTAGATTGTTAATGTAGAAGTCAATCTTTTTCTCAATCTAATTGTGGATTAATCCCTCACCACAATCTTATAGATTGATTTTCAACCTGAATAACTTAGATTATATATATATATACGTATGTATATATATATATATATATATATATATATATATATATATATATATATATATATATATATATATATATATATGTATATATATATATATATATATATATATATATATATATATATATATATATATATATATATATGTATGCTTTTTACGATTGTATTTGTGGTCAGGGTGAATCTTTCCATTTATTTTTTGTTTTTTTAAATCAAAAACACAGCAAGAAAATAGTTAAGATATCAAAGTTCTCAAGTTTCCATCGCATGCCAATATGATGCTGAAGAAGGAAATTATAGAGTCACTTCAGTTGCTTCCGTTTCGAGAATGCGTGTGTGTGTGTGTGTGTGGGAGAGAGAAAGAGAGAGAGAATTGTCGTTGTTGTTGTCGTCGATGTTGCTGTTGTTGTTGTGGGTGGTGGTGGTGGTGTGTGTGTATATATATATATTTTGGAAGTACCGAACAGGAGTGATCATATTGCATGCACCATGTCTTTTGGATCTATTCTTAGGCTTCGATTCACATACTGCAAAGAAGGAAATGCTGCAGTTAGTCAGGGGTGAAAATGATGACGGTGATGATGGTGATGATGACGAGGAAGACGATGACGATAATATGTTTGTGTGTATGTGTGCGTGTGTGTGTGCGATGTGTTTTGTTGTGACCAGTGCATGAAGAGCGTTTTGTGTCTGTGACAGCACTCAGAAAACAACTTAACTCCCGGCGTGTCGAAGTTGACAGCGTAATTTAATGCAGGTTGTCGTGAATCAAGTACACCTTCTGTCTTACAGCGTCCTGCAGCTGCTGTGCCAAATGAAAGACGACCCTCGTGAATTCAGTGCGAGATCTAACGGTCGCCATCACTGCAAGGAAAATGGGCACCTTTTTCCAGCCTTTCGGAGGAGAAAGAATTTTATCTGAGCATCAGGAAGAATTGTCCTCTCAACCCAAGACTGATCACACGTAACCTTGCACCCACATATCTTCAAAACCTAGTCTCTCTTCGCTCCTCCTCTTCTGCCAGACCCCTCCGTCCATCTTCCTCTCTCCAATCACTTTATGGCCCACGTACAAAAACCCGTTATGGTGACCGAGCCTTCTCTTCCATTGCCCCCACCCTTTGGAATAAACTCCCTCTTTATACATGTACTCAGAATGCCTCATCTGTTGAATCATTTAAAATTCTTCTAAAAACTCACCTGTTTAATCAGTTGTATTTTTTTCCTGGAGGCGCACACAGTCAGTTATTAATTATTATTGTATCACTGTATCATATGTATTTTTTGCTCTTCTTCTTCTTTTGTTACTGTTAATATGCTGGTTTTAATGTTATTGTGTTTTCTAGTCTGTTTGTATGAATAGCACCAGTGCGCTTAGGAACGCCAGTATGAAGCGCCATGTAAATGCAATTATTATTATTATTATTATCATTATTATTGTGTCTACTGGACAGACATCAATACAAAACAGTAAAAAACCGCATGAATCATCAGTAGTTTAAAAAAAAACGGAAGGTAAAAAATGAAGAGCTTGCTTCCAAAAGGCGCTAAATCCATCATTTGTCAATGGATTTAGCGCCTTTTGGAAGCAAACTCTTCAAATATAGGTTCTCTCTGAAAAGAGATGAAATGACATTATTCAGCGCAGGAAATCATTGAAATCATCCAGACGAATTGATAAAGGAGTAAATACCACATATGACATGACATATGGTCATGACAATCCATATTGGCCACACCAAATTTGGTCTGAAAAGAAGTAAAATGTTCTAATTACAGCAATGAAAATTTAATTAAAATTGGATGAAAAAATAAGGAAGTAATACATTTTAAAGTTTCGCTCGTTTTCAGGAAACAGTTTCGTACAGTCAATATGAATATGGAAATAGTGAAGTGATGATGTCATCTCTTTACAACTTCTGACACTTATGACATCATCAACTCACTCATTTGCATATTCATACATCAACTATACGAGAACTGTTTTGCAGAAATTAGCAAAATTTCACAATTTCATATAGCTTCCATAAGTTTTACCCGATTTTGATACAATATTCACTATTGTACTCGTAAGATTTCACTCTTTCTTATCAGACTAATCAATAACTGCGATGGACTAGAATCTTCTTTTTAAAAAATGTTCTTATCACTGCGTGACTGTGACACCATCATGAGTAGTGCTTTAGAACTGACGTGCAAATATTGTTGATCTGTTGACTGTAAGTTATTGCCTTCTCTGTCGAACGAGTAAAACGTGATATCTCTTTGTAAGCGTCTTGTTTGCGTCTTACACAAAATCACAGAATATACATTTCCTTTGACTATACATACTTGCAAAGCATGTGCAAGAACGTCCCTGGTATAACTTAAAGGACAAGTTCACCTTCATATACATGTGAATTGAGAGAATTCAGCAATGTTAGTAGAACGCATCAGTGAAAGTTTGAAGAAAATCGGACAATCTGTTCAGAAACAATGAATTTTTGAAGAAGACTACTGTACAGCTTGTGATGTCACATGTGTACAACGATACAAAGAATATTTATGGAAAATTTGACATTTTTTCACTTTTGTCGCATAATAAACGAGCACTTGACTTAACTCTTTCAAAAGGCAGCAGGAGTGATGATATTACCCTTACCTCGGACAAGTCGAGGGAATGTGTACTTTTTCCAAAAATGAAATCTTATGAAACTCTTGTCATTTTCTTTATATCGTTCTACGCATCGACATCATAAAATGTAGTAGTCTTCTCAGCCAGGAGTGACTGCACAGAAGCGTTAAAAATTTATAACTTTTCAAAGGATTGTCAGATTTTCTTCAAACTTTCACTGATGTGTTCTACTAATATTCCTGCATTCGCTCAATCCACATGTATAAATGAACATGATCTTGTCCTTTAAGCCGACGCATGACAAAAATGGCTCTTATGAAGAAAAAAAAAGAAGATGAAGGAACTAACATAGACGTTTTGTAGCAATCTATCTTCTGGACGTAGAGAGAACTATACATTGTGGCAGTCATTCAACACATCTTGATATTTAAACTATGCTTGTGAGCCACGAGTTTTTGTTTGATAGCATAGGAATCAGTATAAACATTGATATGTAACGCGTGTGATTATATTCATGTACTACGAATGCATAAGATGCATACATGTTAGATGCATACATCGAAAGTTGTTGACAGTGTTGAAAATAACCATACTGCGTAATGTCATATGTACTTTAACAGTGTTAAATGAAATTGCTGAAAATTGATGTAATTGTTAAACACTCGCAGGGGCGGATCCAGGAATTCCGAAAGGGGGGGGGGGGCGCCAAGAATATTTCTGGCGCCACTTCCGGGTTTCATCGGCTGACAAGCAAATATGTATATATTTCTTTCGTTTTAACCTTTAAAAAGGGGGCGTCCCCTCTGGATCCGCGTATAAAGAGAATAAATCCAATTAAGTCAAATCAAATCAATTCAACCCTGCTATCACATTATTATACCAGATGACTAGTCTTTCACAGAGACCGGAAAGAGCATTCGATTCATGCTTGCCTTCTTGTTGTTCTTTCTTGTATTTAATTCAAGAAGATCCTGACAGTGACAAAGTCACCTTCACTCATATAGTAAACTATTTTCACCATGTACTTTTTATGATAACAATAATCATATCGGCTTATAGAGCAGGTAGCTAGAATTAAGAAAGGGTGGCCGTGCATATCGAGGTCAGTGTATATAGTGTTGTTCAATGATGGGTTCTTAGAAAGAGATTCAGACGAATTATTGTAACCCAATATATCTCGCCAGTTATTTAAGCACAATTTTAGGAGTTAAGTTAAAATGGACGTCTTAGCCACGTGAATGTTATGTTGTTTGCGCAGAGTATAGGCTTACATGTATGAATGTTTGTTTGCTGAAACGCCTATGATGTCACGTTTTTGTTTTGTTTTTTTCAAATGACAAAACATGCAAAATGTCAAAACTGTGCTGAAGGCATTTTGAGAATGATTTGCATGGTTCTGCATTTCCTGAATTATCAAAATTTATACCACAATCCAGAGTAAATATTGAATTAGGTAAGTAACGACTGCTACGTGGACATCCGGGCAAGTATGTCAAGTTAAGTGGCATGCTAGCATTATAGATTTTCAAAATATTTTCATAACATACGTAATGTATCCCTGAAATATACATTTGAGTGTGTGTTTGTGTGTGTGTTTATATGTCTGTATTTATGTATCCCATGAGCACAGTAATAACAACATGGGATTCGAAAGGCACGTCACCGTGGTATTGCCTTGCTTTGACCGTGCAGCTTTACAGCACTCATTTTTCGTTTCGACACGAAATGTAATATTACCTTTTCTTTTTTTCTTGAAGATATACACATCCAGAGATAGTTTTATTGCATACATACACATGTATACATACACACATGTAAAATATGCATGCATACTTACGTACATAAATACCTATAGCAAAATGGACCAATATATAGATATATGCAATTTTGTTTTAACTAGTTCGTGTACACGTGTGCGTGCGTTAGATTTTATGTTATTTTTAGTGGCTTAAATAATGTGTATGCCATGCATGTCGCGACACGAATGACACGCCTACGGAAACTCATTCGTTTTACTATAACTTACATCAACACTGCTTGCCAGCTGATGGTAGAATCCTGAAGGTCGAATCATTCAATATTTATGGCATGATTAAACGGCTGCGATGTCTTTGCACTCTGTGAGAGACGCATTTTTTTTTTCGGTGCTCTTGGAAAAAAGATACTTACATTTACAGGTAATGCTTAATTTGAAGGGTTGAGAATGAGTTTGCAAATGTTTTTTTTTTCCCAGAACATTCGCTAACTTAATGTTTCTCTAACCATAGGGATATTGTACATGGTCGGATCCAGAAATTCCGCAAAGCTGTTTATATTTCTGGTGCCACTACCTGGTTTAATTAACTTGCTGACAAACAAATATACATATATATATATATATATATATATATATATATATATATATATATATATATATATATATATATAAATATATATATATAATTATATATATATATATATATAAAATATATATATATATATATATATATATATATATATATAATTATATATACATATATATATATATATATATATATATATATATATATATATATATATATATATATTATATATACATATATATATATATATATATATATATATATAATTATATATACATATATATATATATATATATATATATATATATATATATATATATATTCCCCCCCCCCCGCCAATGTGGTTCCACAAAAACACCCGTACTTTTTTTTAAGAATCTTTGAGGTGCTCTTGCTGTAAATAGGCCCAAACAACTAGGCCTACATGACGTAGGTCAGATGTATATGTCTGTTCCCTAGCATTTTTTTAATGAAATGAAATCTAAAAAGTGAATCGAAGATTGCCAGTTTCTATGATTTCGCATCCTGTATTTCACTTGATGTCCAGCTCAAGGGTAGAATGAGTGATTTAACATTCTTTGGAGCGCAAGCCGTACAAAACAGACTATTTTCAAGTGGCTTTGAGAAAGTAGAGGAGCAGCAGTATAACTGAATCAGATGGTGGGCGTGTGCTCCCATTTGCAGGAATATATTGACCGACGCCAATTAAATGATTTTTATTTACGAAACGCGTTTCACCTGTACTCACTATTTCTGCTCACTAGTTCCACTGAACATAAAAAAATAAATAAGTGGGGTATTTTTAGACAATACCCGAAAAGCCATGAAATCTATAGGCTTTTCCCATAAATATATATATATTTTTTGCCTTGATCCTTTGTAAGGAGACGTTAAGGATGTTTGTTTGTTCTTGGATGTCCTTCAAATCAGATTATATATTTTTGAAAGCAAATAGGCCTATTATATATATATATATCTTTCAAGGACAAAGTCAGTTAGGTGTGGCAAGCCCAGCACGAGCTCATTTATTAGACTGAAGGCCAACCTGCTGTCCGGTTATAGAATCTTCATGATATTACTAGTCTTTATATTCCGATCATTCCATGTGTAACATAAAGATCGTATAAAGTGGTCTTTTTCTGTAGCTAAAATCGTTTTAAATAAAATTGTTTTCGTGGTCTTCGTCGTTCGTTGTCTGATAGAGAGGGGACCCCGATCTAGGCTATAGAAAGACATTTGCTTATCTGATTTGCTTTTTTATAAAATATTTGACAATTAACTGTCTATATTTTGTCTGTGATATCTGTGAGGAGACAACCGATCAATGATTATTGGTGTTTACCGAATTTATCGAGTATATATATATATATATATATATATATATATATTTTTTTTTTTTTTTGGGGGGGGGGAGATGACTTATTCTACTTGTATATGTTTTTATGATACACGTGGGTATAACAGTGCTTTTTGATTTTAACTTATCAGGCCCGCTGAATTGATATTGGAAGAAAAAGGAAACCAGAATGGATATTTGTAGACTGAATAAATTGAGAAATAATAGTAGAAAATAACAGTGAAGTTTGATGAAAATTCTTAAAAGATATCCATTTAAAAGTTATGATTGTTTTAGAGTTTGGACTGCAATCGCTGGATAAGAAGACTACAACAATTTGTGGTGTCACAACAGGACAACAATATGATTATGATAGAAAATATAAAGAGAATAAAGAGAAAGTCATGATATTTTTAAAGTTCAAATGTTTCCATGAACAACGATGTCAGGAACAACCACAATCAATGCAGAAGTCTCCTTTTGGACTATTGATAACTCTTCTTGGTTGACATGACATCAATTAGATTAAGTGGTATCCTTCTCATCAGATTATTTTAGTCTTGTAATAGCCTAGCAGCAATGTCTCTACGGAGATAAAGGGGAAGTACTGGCAATGAAATCATCGACCAAAATAAGATTTTAATAACACGTTTCTGTACAAAGCGAAGGAAAAACATCACTATCTCTTCTTATTTCTCGTATGGTTGCTACCAAGTTGACTTAGCTCTGAATATATGTCAACCTTCCATTAAATTCCCATTTCATGTCCATTTTCATGAAATCCGTATACCATTTTGTTCGCTTGATGTTATTCTAAGACAGTTTGAGGAAAGTGTGGAGTGGAAGTTCACTCTTAGGGGAATCGAGAGGAAGTTTTGAATTCCCTTCAGCACACTTGATGCATCCTATATGTGTCTGCATGCAGCATGTACATCATCTCCGCTGCCTGCGGAAAAAAAACAAACAAAAAAAACTTTACTGTCTTTGAGTATACGATGTACATCAGCCGTGCAGGACAACGGGCAATAGGACTCCTCACTCACTCAAAGGCGATAAACTATTCTGGTATTAGTTAGGAAAACGACTTAGCCCGTGGTACAAGTATAATTCATAATAATTATATCCACGCTTCCTTTCTCTTAAAAAATTAAAAAGGCGCCGTTGTTTGAGTACTTATAAAGGGGAAATCCGGTCCAAATAATGATTTAGTCTGATAAAAAAGAGTAAAATCTTATGAGTTCAACGGTAAAAATTTGACTGGAAAATAAGGAAGTTATGACATTTTGAAGCTTTACTAATTTCTGTAAAACAGTTCTTGTACAGTGGATATGAATATGCAAATGAGTGAGCTTCACAATTTTCCATTGATCGTGTACAAAAAAAAAAATACGAAAATTCAATGTTTCTGTCATAGAAGTCTGAAACATGTTATTATTCCTGGTTGAATAATTTCAGACTGGTGCTGATCAGTTAGATATACCAGGATTTAAGCCTCGGGCATAATTGTGTTTGAATGAAATAGTGGAAATTTCACAATTTTATGTACAAACCACATGGCAAGTTGTGAGGATATGCTCACTTTGCCATTTGCTAATTCATATTGACCGTTCAAGAACTGTTTGCTGAATAATTAGCAAAACTTTAAAATGTCATAACTGTTTTATTTTCCCTCGTTGAACTCGTAATATTATACTCTTTCTTATCAGATTAAAGGACAAGTTCACCTTCATTAACATAAGGATTGAGAGAATGTAGCAATATTAATAGAACACATCATTAAAAGTTTGAGGAAAATCGGACAATCCGTTCAAAAGTTATGAATTTTTGAAGTTTTTGTGCAGTCACCGCTGGATGAGAAGACTACTGCAGTGTATGATGTAACATGCGTACAACAATATAAGGAAAATATAAAGAGAATTTCACAAAATTTCATCTTTTGAAAAAAGTACACATTCCCTTGACTCGTTACTGACATATGTTATGGGTAATATTATTCCCATTGCCTTTAGAAAGAGGCAAGTGAAGTGCTCTTTTATCATGCAAAAAAAAAGGGAAAATATGTTGAATTTTCTTTACATTTTCTTTATACTGTTGTACTCATATGACATCACGAGCCTTAGTAGTCTCCTCATCCAGCGGTTCCAACATAAAGATTTTAAAAATTCATAACTTTTGCATTGATCGTCCAATTTTCCTCAAATTTTCACTGATGTGTTCTACTAATATTGCTGCATTCTCTCAATCCTTATGTTTATGAAGGTGAACTTGTCATTTAACTTACATTTGGACTGGATTTCCCCTTTAAAAGAAATGCTGCTAATGCCTATTGAAGAAGCTTATCCCAACAGAGTGTAATCAAGGATTACGAAAATAAACAAAGGCATATTACTTACCCCTTCGTTGTGGATCGTAATTAGTGTGAACGTGTTTATGCAGTTATAGTTTATTAGGTCAAATTCTATTCAATAATAATTCATTTCGATCCAACAAAAAGACACTGTATATAATACAAAACATGCATTTCACAAATTGTATTGTTTGAACAATAAAATTTTGTAAGAATACACTTAGTAAAAGTTTAATCAATAAATATATGACAAAATATTTGAAGAAATGAATTGAATAATAAGAGTAACTATGTTTTGCAAGGATGATAAAAAAAGTAAGTGTGATGATGGAAAAATGATCTACTGAAAAGCAAAGCTTGTAAAAAGCGGAGCACATAACATTTTATCTAAAATCTAGCACTTGACAGCTTGAGCATAACTTATAAAGTACTGTATATCATAAGCAGTCACAGTTTGTATTCTGTCATCTGTACAGCACACACACAAAAATCAATACATTAGCAATTATCTTGTTATGTACAAAGCAAGTATTTCCTTACTTTTATCTTAATGTAATAAACTTTTACGTTAAGAGATTCCTTTAAGCTTTATCTAAGTTATGCCATATAGCTTTGTTCTAGAATATATACATCTATGTAAGCAGTTGCGAAAAAGCATTAATTTCGTCTTTTTAACGTTCATCAACGACAACTTATTTGTGTAAATCCATTGTTTGACATTCTTCAATTATCATTTTCTGTTTGTTTGTGTGTTTTTTTTTTAAATATCGGGGTCAAGGAGAGAGTAGAAAAGGTTGGAATCATCTGCGAATGATAAGTAAATGAGATTACGTTTGAGGACCCATGAAACTCGTGGATGCAAATTGTGAATAGCAGTGGGCCGAGTAAGCTTCCTTGTGCGACGCCACATCCAAATTGTTTCATTTTGGAAGTCAAAGCCGTTGACGTGAATGTGTCTGACAGGTAACCAATGCAAGACCTTTCCGCGTAAGAAGTGATGGGGTAATTTCGAGAGAGTATAGGGTGTCAAAAGCCATGGAGAAGTCTAAGAACATTCCTGTTGTGTGTGAAATTACATCAAGTGCATGTGTAACTTTCTCAACGAAGGCAAGTAGCGGTGTGTTTTTGGCACGAGGCCAGTTGTAAGTGAGACGTTTATAATATGTACAAATCGATTGACTGTGTGGGGATGGGACTATATTTATTTAGCCGACAAAAGTCGGCTTTCTTTTTAACCTGGTGTTTTCCCTTCTCGAAAATTTGCAAAGAACTTTACAGTTATCTTTTCCTGTGTTTGTGTGGGGTCAAGAAATTAGTTTTGGAGATAGGTGTATCTGACTAGTAGTTTGCTGCAATGGGTGAAGGGATATTTTGCGAGAGAGTATTTCCAACTGAAAAGAAGAAATTAGTAAGAATTTACGCCATACCATCGGGTGCATTACTTGAGGCGTTGAAGCATCGTATATCTGACATATTAGAAACATTATTACGTGAGTCTGTAGAATTTTTCAATCATTTCCGAGTATTTTTAATGTCATTTCTATATCTATTTATCTGATTCACACACACACACACACACAAAATCCTTTCGTATATATATGCAATAGTTCTAAAAGTGTTTTTTCACTATAGGACATCTTGTCTGGCCTTTTTCAGTGGGATTGTATCTGTGCTTATAGAATAAACTATTTTTCCTGTTAATCTAATTGAGTTATCCACGGAAGACTTGGGGTTTGTTTGGATTCATCTTTTAAGTTGCACAAGGGAATAATATGATGATCATTTCGGAGTTGAGCTTTAAGCAGTCACAGACACTTAAATTGACATTAGTAATTTACAGTGATACTGCAGTGTAACTTTCTGTCTTTTTTTTTTTTTTCTTGACAATGATTTTGAATCTGAATTATGCCTAACTCACACTAAGCAGAAACGAAGAGAGAAATACATTGAAATCAAGCGAGGGGTGTTTTCGGGAATAGTTTTCGCGACAGAAATAAAGGTGCAAGAGAGAGAGGCGTGTTCAATGTGAAACGCTATTTTTGGATTGCTCTGCTGCAGCACTCAGCAGTTGCAAGAATACGTGTAAAACTAGAAATTGATTGTTTGTTTGTTTGTTTGTTTGTTTGTTTGTTTGTTTGTTTGTTCAAAATATCAACATGATAAATTACAGTTGAAGATAAGTGCTTTACATATTACAAAGCTCAAGGGGAGGGGGAGGATAGGCCCTGTCAGGGTATAGTCATTTTTTTTTTCAGGAGTGACAATGATTATCTCTTCTGGTCTTGGATGGGGCCCTGTTTTCCATTGAATCCATAATTATCAAAGACAAGAGAAGATACTGGGTAGATTGTGTTCACACGTACCCTTGTACATACACACTTCGAGCATAAACCTTACCGCGGTATACATACAAACATGCATACATGGCAATAGGCATAGATGCACGCATTATACATGCCCGCATTCATCATACGTGCACACGTCATGCATAACATATGTGATTAATAGTCGCATGATTTATTTCAGGCCTGTTTTCAATCTACGCTGCATGCAAATTCTCATCAGTAAAGTTTTGTTTGTTTTTGTTATCAAAGAGCAACCAATTATCTTTTTATGGCAGCAATGAAAAACTGATCAGCATGAAGACAGTAAATCACGTCATAGCTCTCTTCTGGCAGCTAACATAGTCTCCGTCATGCGGTTATCAAGACAATTGAGTGATGTATGTTTTTGGTTTGGTTTGGTTTGTTTGTTTGTTTGTTTGTTTTTTTTTGTTTTTTTTTTTGTTTTGTTTTGTTTTGTTTTGTTTTGGTAATGAATAAATGTGGATTAAAAGGCAAACGACAGCTGCTAACAATTGGAAATTGGCATGGTTTCCTGAAAGTATTGAATACGCATCCATGATGCGTCTCTTAAAGGTCCAGTCGAAATATAATTTAGTCTGATAAAAAAGAGTAAAAACGGTGAAATTTTTACTGAAATCGGATGAAAAATAAGGAAGTTATGACATTTTGAAGTTTTACTAATTTCTGCAAAACAGTTTTTGTACAGTGGATATATGAATATGCAAATGATTGAGCTCACCATGTCATAACCACACAATTTTTCCATTGATCGTGTACCAAAAATGACGAAAATGCAATGTATCTGTCATTGAAGTCTGAAACATGATGTTATTCCTGGTTGATTAACTTCAGAATAGTGATCAGCTAGATATAATCAGGATTTGAGCCTCGAGAATAATTGCGTTTGAATGAAAAACCGGACATTTCAAAATTTTATGTACAGATTATATGGCAAGTTGTGAGGGGATGACATGCTCACTTTGCCATTTTGCATATTCATATTGACCATTCAAGAGCTGTTTCCTGAGAAACAATTAGCGAAACTTCAAAATGTCATAACTTCCTTATTTTTCATCCGATTTCAGTCAAACTTTTACTGCTGAACTCGTAAGATTTTACTCTTTTTTTATCAGACTAACGTATATTTGGACTGGATTTCCCCTTTAAACGGAATGTCTAGTTTCAAGGAATGTTTATAGCGAACCTACTATGTTGTTCGTGTAATGGGTCTCTTTGATTTTAAAGTTTTATAGTTATTGAAGTTTCTCTTTGTATTTTTCTCTTTGAATTTTCTATATGCCAGAGTCATCCGAACCTTCTACAAAATAGAAATGGTGTGTATGTTTGTGTGTGTGGGTAGAAAGGGGAATATAGAGATACAACTCAAAGCGGTAAAACAGGCATTGTACATTGCTACACATTTACAAGCATACATTGTGAGAGAGCTAAAGAGGCAATAGCAAACTCACATTAGGGTCTGAGTAAATAAATTCTGTACAAAGTTCGAACACCATTGGTCGCCATGCAGGCAGAGGGCTTTTTTCAGCATCCCGCCGTAAGCGCGCGGATAGTTAATAAAGGGGTAGTATAGGATTGGTTGAGGTGAGGATTCACCTTTGAACATTTTGCAAGCTACTTAGAAACCAACTCATGAAATGTTAAAAAGCCACAATTCCAAGAGGAATTTAAGGTTTATCTAATGAAAATCGGTTTTGAAATGGGTGAGATATTAAAAAAACACACACACACAAAGTAAAACAAAGCGATCCTAATAAAAGGTGGCCCCAGTCCCACCTTTTATCAGGATTGATTTGATTTGTATAGCTCAGGCATTTCAAACCCAGATTTCATCAAATAATCTTTGAATTCCTCTTAGAATTGTACACTCTTTCATATCCCATGAGAGGTTTGGCACAATCTAAAAAAAAGCAAGCAAACAAACAAACAAACATAAAAAACCTTTGGAAACCTGAAGTCCCATCTCAACCGAAACTGTAATATCCCTTGAAGTAAGATCAAGGTTTTATACATGGAGGAACTAGTAGGCCTGTAATGTCATTGAGGGATTCATTCATAGATTCATTCATGTCAACCTTCTATAAAAATTCCTTTATGAGAAAATAATGTATTGGTTAAGGTCAAGGTATTTATTCGTGACCTTCATTTTATTTATGATGAAATCACCGAAGACGCGAAACTGCAGGGTACCGAGTTTTGCTGTGGGGCTGAGTTTTGTTCGTTCGTTTGTTTGTTTGTTTGTTTGTTGTCGTTGTTGTTGTTATTGTTGTTGTCTTTGAAAACCAGAGTACCTTACGCTACTTTTTTTTAATATAGTTTTGGATGAAAATATACAAAAGGGTTAGAAAGTGCATTTTCATGTAGAGGTGAAAAAAAAAATCAATTAAAAACAAACTTCGTTTGAAAATGAGATTCAAAAGAACATTGTAATCGCAGATCCACAATGTTCTTAACATAAAGATTAAAGGGACTGTACAGTACTAATTGAGGTGGGGATTCATGTTTTGAACATTCCTAAGTAAGACAATGAGAAACCTCTTATGAAATATAAAAGAGCATGTAATTTTAAGAAGGATTCAACGTTTATTTGATGAAAATTGATTTTCAAATGGCTGAGATATCCAAAAAAGTGATAATAATAAAAGGCGACAGGCCACGCCTTTTATAAGGATCTCTTTGTTTCACTATGTTTTTGGATATCTCAGCCACTTCGAAACCGATTTTCATCAAATAAACTTTTGATACCCCTTAGAATTGCATGCTCGTTGACATCTCATAGAGTGGTTTCTGAATATCTCGCAAAATGTGAAATGCTAAATCCTCACCTCGACCAGAACTGTACACATCCTTTAACCCATTAAACTCTCTCACACACACACACATACATACATACATACATACATACAATTGTGTGATAGGCATATAGGATATATATATATATATATATATATATATATATATATATATATATATATATATATGCATATCATTATACATTTTAATGATATAGGCCTATTCATTAAGTTCTATCACCAATAAAAACGTAAACTCTGTCATGTTTATGTATGTGATCGTGTATGATTGTTTCTCTATTTAGGCCAACATGTCGGTATGTGCATAGAGATAAACATCATGGAGGAGCGCAGAGGTATGAACTTTTAGAAAAACTGACATCAGCTTTAGAAAGCTCATTCCATGTAGGATATGTTCCGTGTGGCCTGCACCTTAATCAGTCGAAATGTCAATTGAGTGATTGCAAGGTTGCAATGTACACAGTTAGGGTGGGATTTGACCCGTATGCGTCCTATCGTAGCTTGTCGTTACCAAGAATGAAAAGGGAACAAACATCCCCTGTTATGACATCCTGCTCTCAGAAGCTCGCCCTCACAGAGCAGCGAAAAAAAAAAAATTGTTGACAAGAAAAAATAGAGAGCGCAAAATTCTAGCAAATACGAGCAACGTTTTCGCCCGCATAGCCTGGATTTTCGAGCCTACATTTGCCTCCGTTTATTCGTGCGAGCCAGACAATCTATACCGTTACAAAGACAGCCAGACAGATTCGCGCGTGATTACGTAACAGTGTCTGGGTCGAATGTGATCGAGCTGGACATAACACGGGTCAGTTATTCTCGTTAAACGGCGAGACAGGCAAATGTAAAGCTCCGTTTCCCGGTCAGGCCTACTGCCCGCTGTGGACAATCGATAGCTTCGTCGTATGCATACAAGTGCATCGACTGAACGAGAAGGTTTAACTTGTTCTTAACTGTACCCTAGCTGTACGTTTACTTTCTCTTCTTGTTGTTGTTAGAGGCAATGAATCAAGCAATATTTGAATTTTCAGCTGCCTTATTACAAACAAATGACGTTCACACTTCAGTTTCACTTTCATTAATTTTCAATTATTCCTCCATTTCCGCAAAATAAAATCGTTATGACAAACTAAACAATTTTCACATACAAATACAAACAAGAGTACTATAAGGAAATAGATAAAATTGCGTATATTACATACGAAAAATGTATTTCATTAAATCTAAAGGTATGCAGATGGAGGAAATTGTTATCAATAAGCAATTCGCTTTACTGGGAAGACGACCTTTTACAATTTTCTCATTTTTTTTTATGAAGGAACAAAATACATACACACAGATGAACAAAGGAAACTTCGAAGTATTTCCAATATCATTTGGTCAAGGAGGACAACACAAGGAAAATACAAGACAGAAAGGAATTCAATATGCAAAGAAGGGGATATCTCAATAGGAAAACTTTGAGAGAAGAGAAGTGATCGGATACTGTGTTTAGGAGTTTGGAGATATATAAAAGAAAATAACTTTTCATAAGTATACGTATCTTAAAATGAGGATTCAAACATGATTAAGATGATTAAGACAAAAATGTACCTATGAATATACAGTATATTGCTCTTCTTCAGTGATTGCCTTTGTTAAATCTGTACAGGTTTTGAAAGAAAACAGTGCCACGGTTGAATAAATCAATCAGCTACATTTTCTATTGCCATTCAAGCCGATAAACTTGCATGTCATCGAGTTAAAGTCCAAAACTTTATTAATGAATGTTGATAGATACTTTTCTCAAAATTTAAAGCTTAAATCTCCTAGCATAATATTGTTTGCAAATATCGCTGTTGTATAAAGAATGTGGACAATAATTGTCGACATGAATGATAATGACTGATGTGATCATTCCTTCGAAATCAGTATCATGCGGCTTTAATGGAAGGTATTCTAGTTATGCATCAAATTTATCTACCAAATGTTCTTAGGGCGAGCTCATCTTGTTTTTATTTGATATTCGATTTCATTTAGTCTCAGAAAGGATCGCTCTTTTTATCATAAGCAAGTGATCTACCATGAAAAGAGATTAACAACTTGAAATCGAATTATGTCTTTAATAGCATTCAGCACATACTTACTTAGTTTACCTACAACTAAATGAAATATCCAATAAATATGTATCAAAAGCGGATAAATCTATGTTTCTGCAAGGCATTTGCTTTTTTGATTGTATACCTTCAAAGCATATTTGATGAAAACTTTGTTGTTGCTGTTGCAGAGTGCACACAATAATAAACTTTGTGAACTTAGTAAGACTGTCTAGACATGTCTCTTATAGTTGAAATATCATGTTGAACCTATAAAATATAAACACAGACAAACGGGGAAATAAGAGTCAGTCCTTGAAGATGATTATGCTATCAGCATTAAGCTAAATGAAATATAAATGTTCAAGGCTGCAAATTCGGAAGGCCAGGGCGTGGTGACTTCAATTACATACTCAATTCCATGGACAAAGTGGATAATGCTTACATCTCTGACAATAGGTCATAATGGACCTTCTCTCTATTTTTCACTTGCTAAAAATGGCATGATATCAGCTGAGAGGTCAGTGGTAATAATGAAAATGAAGTACTCGTAAACTGTTAGATGCAACATCCACGTCTCATCGGACAATGGTCAGTACTATCTCGTCAGCTTGCTGCCCGCGGCCACCTACCTGACCGTCGTCACTCAAACAGGTAGTGGACATCAGAGCCTGCACGGCAGAGTGAACGGCAACATTTGGCAACCGGAAACAGACACGAGTTTAATGATGGCGTTTGGGAATCATTTCATGTCTACCGTTCCGTTACATACCCTTTTGCATGGCTAGTGTAGTGCTACTCGTTTAAGTCCGGTATGTTGAATGTGCTCTACATGTTCTCCTTAATGGTTGCCCATACCAAGATCTAGCAGCCTCCGTGTGCACGGTTTTTGCCGAGGATCGTACGTTTCGAGGGAATTCAGCTGATTGTTGTCAGGTAAATGCCTTCAATATGTCGATTTTAAAACCACTGTGAAACCCTCATCGTCCTAGACCCATTTCCATGAGAATTCGGATGTATTTCACTTGAAAACAAAGTTTTAGGAATATAACCTTCAGGAGAACTTATCCTTTCCCATAGAGGAACTGCTACAATATCTAAATTCTCTACTTGTCTTCCCTGAAGTAATACATTTACTGTGAGAAGATACGACTTTTAGTTGCTGCTGTAGTATCTTTGTATTGAATCACTAAATTTTGATATTCCGAGTATTTTCTGAGACTTGACACTGACCTCAGATGAAATAGAAGGACGTTAGCTTTTTTTATCGTTACCATGGTATTGACCAGCAGTACTTTATATTAGGCCACGGTATCTCATGGGTGAAACAGAGAAAGGTAACGACATTTTATGGTAGTTTACCATTACCATATAATGGTGTGAATGCGAGCGTAACCAGCTGTGAGTGTGTGATTTACCTAACATTCTTCCTGGCTAGTAGTATGGCTCGTGCATATAGATGGCAGATGCGATGGGGAAGATTACATACAATGTATGCGTCTCTGCTGCACGAACCATTAAGCGGTTTAGACAGTTGTGCAATGTTCAATCGCGGTCGAGCCCAGTTTTATACTTAACAACGAATCATTCAACATTTCATATTAATATAGATAGTTCATTAGTAGTTTTATAATTAATATAGATAGTTCATTAGTAGTTTCATAGAATATCAAACGGTGGAGGTAATCTTTCTTCCTACCTCCATGATCAAAATGGCGAAGACGCTTTTACTATGATATCGTCATGTTTCATGTATATTTGATCTTCAATTTGTTTGCACTATATATTATCATAATTATACACTACATGTGACCTTCAAGTTTAAACAGGGAGTTGGTGAAAACATGCGAAATTTGCCAATGAAGGTAATTCCAAGGTGACGTAGATTCGGATTATTAGTATAATATTATTGGAATACTTTCCAATATTCGCACTCAGTCATTATGAGGGCAAGTCTGTGAAATTAGTTGTTAGGGGCAGAGAGTGAAATGGTCTGATAAACTGTCTGAGAGACAGACAGACAGACAGACAGACTGACTGACTGACTGACAGAGACAGCGTGCAATTTGAGAAGTGTTGTTGTGCAAGTGTTATATTGTTAGTAATTAATTTTCGATTTGTTTTCTGTCTGACATTGCGCCCTGTACGTAGATGAGTTATCATCTTTGCAGTCCTCTTTGCTAGAAGGTCTTGTTCAAATAGCTTTAAAAAAAAAAAATCACATCGGTGTGACCGATTTAATAAGAAAATTGTTTGAAATTTTACTGAAACATTTCTAGAGCTTCATTTCCCTTCCATGGCCACCCATCAATTTTTCTGTTCAAGGATTTGTTTAGATAATTTAATCTAGATTTGAAAGATGTTACTGTACCTTACTGGATTTATAGTATTTTTGCAATAAGCACATTGATATTTGTGTGTTGCATGTTTTTTTTTTTTGTTTTTTTGTTTGTTTTTTTTTGTTTGCTTGTCTGACAAACTCAATAATGACTGCTTCCAATGTTGGGGAACACATCTTTGATGGCATTTGATTTCAAAGTTTCGCTTATTTTTCATGCAATAGTGATGTCTGTTGCAACAATGTTATCATGTTAGATAGACTGATGACGTCAGCGCCTACAGAAATTGCGTGAGACAAAAGTATTTCTGAACAAAAAAACAAACAAACAAACAAAAAATAACAAGGAAATCTGGTAAAGGTTTGTGTGTAAATCAATGGGAAATTTTTGAGACAATGGTATCTAGACTTTATTTTTATTTCAAGTGATGTGTGATTGTCCCTAAATGGTTATTATTTCATTTAAACTCATAAAATCTCAGAATGACGTAATATTTTATCTAATATCCAATTTTAGAGAAAAAAAAAAACATTTGTATTGGTACGCGAAGGAGCATTAGCTGTTATGTCCCTTTCATGGGCAGAAAGAAACTGAGGAAAAAAAAAAACCCACAGAAGTATAGTAGACTATGAATGAGAATAATTTACATCAGTCTATGGTAGGCTATATGTTCAGTACCCAGGAACCCGTCTTCGGTAGTAACGCTTTTTGACACATAATCGCGCAATCCTATTGTAAATATTTGCTGAGGGAAGCGTCTTGACCACGTCTAATCAGATGAAGGTCTCTACTCCATGGTCTCACCCGTGATCACGGTGATAGACTTTACTTCGCTGCTGGGATAGAAGGCGGGGGGGGGGGGGTCGTGATGGATTGGATTTCTATTTAGAAGATGGCTCAACCATGAAAAAAGGACATCACGTTTTCAAACACTTCACCGGATTTCCATGCTCAAAGAAGGACGGCATTGAAACGACCAAGGTGTTCCGTGCACCACAATGTGTTGAATGTCAGGTTTAATGAATATTCGTTGCACACAATAGAGTTCGTGTCATGATACTCGCACTCATTGTTACGTCATAGGTTGAGACAGACAGGCAAACTGACACAAGGGCATGCAATGTACACAAAACGATTGATTATGGGCTATTTCAGTTTAGTTTACTTTGTGTGTGCATGTTTTGATGGTTTCTACTCCTTACATTATATTATCACTGTTTTTCAATTCTAAACATGAAAAAAAAAAGAAACAGTACGTACACTTCTCTGTTCTCTACATTATCAGCACAAACAAAAACTACAGGCACTTGAAGTCCGCATTCACTTTTGGTGATGAAAGTGAAGTTTTAGAGAACTTGAATTGGACATCTCTGAATATTAGTGAATATGCATTACAGGGCTCAACACTAACTTTTTTTATCTGGTAGCCTTTTCGGGCCACTAAAATCTTTAAAGGGACTGTACAGTATACTGGTTGAGGTGGGGATTCAGGTTTATAACATTCCTAAGTGCTAGAGCATGTAATTTTAAGAAGGATTCAATGTTTATTTGATGAAAATTGGTTTTCAAATGGCTGAGATATCCAAAAAAAGTGATAATGATAGAAAGCGACAGGCCACGCCTTTTATTGGAATCTCTTTGTTTCACCTTGTTTTGGGATATTTCATCCACTTCAAAAACGCTTTTCATCAAATAAACTTTTGATAATATACCCCTTAGCATTGCATGCTCTTTGACATCTCATATGAGTGGTTTCTGAATATCTCGCAAAACGTTAAAAGCTAAATCCTTACCTCAGTCAGAACTGTACAGTCCTTTTAAATCTGACATTCTAGTGGCCCGAAAAAATGCAGTGGCCCAAATTAGACGGAAACATAACAATTCATTTTGAATCTGAAGTGTCCGATCGGGTCATCAAAAGATATAGGCCTACTGTAGCCTATTTGGAAATTTGGTGGCCCGATATTAATTCTTGGTGGTCACGGGCCACCGGGCCACAGCTATTATGTCAAGACCTGCATTATCTCTACGCCCAGTTTAGGATAGGATATGGATCAGAAATCAGTCAGCCCCATCTACTTAAATGCTGTAGATTTGCCCTTCAGGCTTTTATGGCATTATATACGTGCACGCATTGCAGCATATCATATCTTAGGGTGTGTGTGGGTTTTTGTTTTTTGTTGGTTTTTTTTTTGTTTTGTTTTTTGCGATTATTTGATTGGTGTTTTCATTATGCTGTCAATTTATCGAAGTCTAGGCACTCACGTGAATTATGAAATATCTCCTCTGACATTGCTTCATGAGTGGAAAAAAAAGTTTCATGATAAAAAAAAAGTAAAAACGAAGGATTAAAGTTAGATGAATTTGTCGCATACATCTACATGACTATTGTATGCATGTATGGCGCAACATACATTACATGACATACATACATGTGTACATACATACATATATGCCTACACAGGCCTACATACATACTGTATAGGCCTATTGTACATGCGTATACACGTACACACATACAAACATACAAACTGTACATACAAACGTGCGTATGCAAATACATGCATACATATTACATACACACATACATGCATACATACATGCTATAGCATATTGCTGTCTTAGGTTGAAATTGCCAATCACGATCAGAAGTCAGTCACTTTCAAGAAATATGCTTGTGACCTCCTGGTATAATCATGTGGCTTCCTGTTTTCGTTTGTATATTATTTTTTTGTCTGTTTCCGAGATAATTTGTGAATTGTACTTCAGCACGACAATGTAGTTGAGAGAGGAAGGTTGTCTGTTATGTTTTGAACCTCTAATTATTCCGCTTTAATTTGTTTGTAAGTGATTTGGTGGCAGGAAGGCGTGATTTTACGCTCAATGCCATGGATACATAATCTTCATTGTGATTTTTGAGGTCAAAACGCTCTGGACGGCGCTAGCAAAGAGAGCAGCTATGTTTGTTCTTCTGTGGACACGATGAAGCTTCTATACCTCCCCGATTCTCCTTGTTGAACACGACGGCGACGGCGCGCTGCGGCGTCACAACAATCGCGCCCACAGTTGAAAGGGCATTCAAATCATGCCGTACGTTCGCCGTCAAAAGCGCGCGTTTGACCTTTGACAGCACTGCCATTTATTCATAACCTGAACTATGCTCAATGTTTAGGTGTCTGAAATAGGAGGAATAAAGCCAAAACCGACAGAACACAGGATCTCTTTAGGATCGGACAAAAACAACCAAGCTGTTAAATTTCCTCATATTTGCACTAATCAACGACAACAGTCCTGATTTCACACTATGGATACGATGTGTAGCAATGATATTCCATTAGCTTTTACTAGTCATAATTATCCTAATAGATTTTTAAAAGAAATTATTAACACTTTTCTTCTAAAGTAGTCAGTGCTTGGTCAATCCACAATCTAGAATAGTTACGTTGAGATTGTTGAGTTGATATTGTTCTTTAAATTGTGAATTGTTTACTATTGCGAGAGCGGAGATTTCTGGCAGGAACATTATTCTAAGACCAGGTTTTGCAAAATGTGTTTGACCTGCAGAATGTAGGCTTATACTGTATGCTTTCCCTGTGTAGAACAGAATTTCAAACCCTTTTTTTAGGACATTGGTAGCCAGGGAGGACTTTTGATACAAATACAATACACATAAGATTGACACGGGACGATGAAACAAACAAGAAAACTCTCCATAATTCTGTAACCTTTTCTTCTTTTTCGTATAGCTCATTATAACTCTTGTAGTTTTAGTTTGTTTGCTTTCACTCCAATTGATCGAAGAGTGATCGAAATCACTTTTAATGTTGAGTGAAGTAATTTAATTGCAGAAAGAGATACATCCTCTTGTTCCCATGTAAGAATCTTAACTGATTTAAGGAACTGTCCATAGACTGGTTCTCATAACACTATGTAGGCTAATGTGTTTCTCTTGCACATTCTAATCATACTACTTTATGTGTTTGGCATCTCACCCATTAAAGGTCCAGTTTACCTTTGGGAGCAGTGATTTCAAAAATGTTCAAGACATCACATTTGATGCATATGTGTAGGTCTGTTGTATCACAAAACATCCTACCATATAAAATTTTTGCAATAAAGCCTAAAATATGGGGAGATATCAGCATGCTTCTCAATAAACCATAACTGTATACGGTTTAGTCTGGAAGCATTCTTATTATAACTATTGTTCACATTTTGTGTACTTAGCATCGATTATACGGATTCAAATTTTTACAGTGGTTGTTTCTATCCCTAACTCACATTTTAGATCTATTTTAAAGCACTAATATTGGGTTTTTGTTTCATCTGCAAATGGTAAATTATGCCTTTAATTTTCTTTTCCAACATTAGCACCCGAATGCAAGGTTTCTTTGATATTTCAGAAACAAGTGTAAAATCACAACCGGACTGTGAGAAGTGCTGATTGTGGACTGTGAGAAAAAGAAAATGTCTTTTTCTATCACCTACATTTTGTTATTTCCTTTATCATGTTTATGCAGTTTGTGGAATTGTATTTCTAATGCATTGTGGAATTATCCACACCGTTGTCAGCAAAAATTAGTAAAAAATTGTACAACACTGAAATCATTATTATGTTTGTATTTTTGAAATTACCAATCCATAGAAAATTTCATGCTTTGATAGAGGTGCATTAGATTGAAGCTTAAAGCTTGGAATGTTCGCTGAGTTGGGATTTCATTCAATATCACAATATTTGAATATCTTATCCTTGCTCAAAAGCTCTTGCCACTGACCAGCAATTCAGGCCTTGCCCCCTATAGCCACATCTTCCAAACGGCTGGGCACGGCCAAGAGAATGGTTGATGTCCGCGGTGTCGCTGACAGCAGCAGCGCAACAGGATATGCATAATATCGACAGCGGAATGTCCGAGCGGTCTGCTGACCTGCATGTAGGGTGCTCAAACTAATAGCTAAAGCAAGGTGGTACAGGGCTTTCTTGCTTTTACGAATACTTTGAAATATGTCTATGTTCAACTTCGCGCTTGAAAATGTGATTGAAAGAATAAGAATATTGGAGAACAATATAGAAAAAAAAGAAGTAGTTTTGTCCGAGAATTGCAAGATTTCGTTTCATTATCTCAGTGAAAGTTCAAGGTTCTTCACTGAAGGCTATAGACTGAATCCGCCAAGGTTCTTGCGACTGCCCAACATGGTATAATCGTGTGATGTGCCGCCTGAGCTCTTTGTTCGTACGCCGTTAGGGCCCCGGCAAATGTACCTTTGTGGTACCCGTCAGACAGAAGCAGCGGACAGCTGAACGCCTGTCAATACTCGCCCCGGGCGCCGGGCTTGGGCGGGCGATCGTTCGATTCCATGCGCTGTTCGTCCTGCCTACGTATTGCGCGAGCTAGAGGACTACTAGTATATAACATAGGTTAAAGAACTCCAGATAGTTTTCTCATTTAACCCACTTACTATCGAGTGAAACTTCAGTTTAATACCTCATGAGGAGTTAGGATGTCAGAGTACTGATAATACAAGCTTACAGGAGATCATGAAAGCCATCATTGACCTTCTATTCGATTTTCTAAAGGTAATTCAAGGCCAAATGACGAGATTTTTTGCATTTATGTTCAAATGTAGCCTATAGTGTTTGAATTTGTCCAGGGTATTCGTTTTGGGCTAGTTGGGTTTCTACGTCTCAGTTAGTCCATGTAATGGAGTTCTAAATGCTTTTTATGAATAACAGTATATCAATCATATATGATTAAGATTATTAAAGGACAAGTTCACCTTCTTGGACATGTCAATTGAGTGAATGCAGCAATATTAGTAGAACACATCAGTGAGAGTTTAAGGAAAATCGGACAATCCGTTCAAAAGTTATGAATTTATGAAGTTTGTGCTCGGTCACGGCTGGACGAGAAGACTACCATAGCTTGTGATGTCACATGTGTACAACGGTATAATTTAAGAAAGAATAAACAAAATTCACGAACATATTTTCACTTTTCTCGCATTACAAAAGAACACTCGACTTCTCTCTTTCATAAGGCAAGGGGAATAATATTACCTTTAACATACGTCAGTAACAAGTCGAAGAAATGTGCACTTTATTCAAAAAGTCAAGTTTTGTGAAATTCTCTTTTTATTTTCCTTATATCGTTGTACGCATGTGACATCGTACACTCTAGTAGTCTTCTCATCCAGCAGTGACTGTGCAGATACTTTAAAAATTCATAACTCTCACTGGAACGGATTGTCGGATTTTCCCCAAACTTTCGCTGATGTGTTCTATTAATATTGTTGCATTCACTCAAGCCACGTGTATATGAAGGTGGACTTGTCCTTTAAGTGTTGCGGAAAGCAGCCTGCAATGTAATGGAGTTCTAAATTCGTCTTTTTTTCATGAATAATTAATAATTAATCATATGATTAAGATTATTAAGTTTTGGGGAATGCAGCCTACAAGCATTGCCTTTTTAAACATTCCTCCCCATTCAGGCATTTTCATATACTCAATATGTTTTACGAACTTATGAATTTCGTTAATTGTACGTTGTAATGTTTAGTCTATGCCCTCAATTTTGTAAATATTTATGTGTTTTTGTTAGAAACAGGAAAAACAGAAATGAAGTGAAATGAAATTGAATTAAAAATACTCTCAGGAGCGCATTATTAGTCCAGTGTTTCTGCTTTGATATGCCATTGATTCAACGATCGACCGTGCATTCGATTGACCAGTCAAAATCTCACTGGGGACAGTTTCATTTACCGCGTAAGGCTACATACACATTTATTGGCAAACGTATTCGTCTTGATATTGCTTTGCTTATCATCATTTACTGTTCTCACAGACAGACATAGCTTTTCCAAGCAGCCAACTGGCCGAATTTGTCGGTATAGTACATGTACTTTAACATCGCATTTTATCGCAATACAATAAAACCGTGCCTCGATCCCGTAAACAGGACTTTAGAAGCAATTCGTAATCGTTGACACTGTAGTCCATAGCATTGATAACGGATGTGACTCGTATTATTATAAAGAAAAACGTATAGTGTCCTTAGTAGGTCCTAAGTACAGTTTCTACATCTGAGAGAGAGAAATTTTTGTAATAAAAAGCAGTGGAACAATGGAACTGTGACCCCATGGAGAATGAAGGGCAAATATCAGAAGTATTATTAAGTGTCCCTCCTTAGCTTTGGCTCGTGATTGCTCCCACTGTAAAAGGTAAAATGACATAATTTGCTCCTTTCGATCAGAATTCTTATCTGCTTATGAAACCTCCCATTCTGCTGGTGTGATTTCAATCCTCTAAGCCACCTCAAGCACTGTGTTGGATATCACTTAAAGATCTATCTCAAATTATTCGGTCAGTCAAGTGGGCGGCTTAAGATATTGTGACGTCATTGACGTACTAGTCCCTATTAATGTTGCATATGGAGTTTAATAGTTCTGTCTCGTCTTGACTTTTTGCAATAGCAATCTGCTTTTACTACCACGTCTATAAAAGAACAACTTTATAACTACCCTGCTTCCTGCGATACAACTGAAACTACAGTGTACAATAATGTACTATACCGCTTTGACTTCTCAAATAGTCACAGCTACCGTGACTGCCACGACCAGTTTCTATACGTATATATGACTCGCGTGCTTTTTGCTTTTTTATCTTTCTTCTTCAGCTTTTTCTCACATGTTCTTTTCGAAACATCTCTACATTTTTTCTCCCCTGTGATGGATTAAGGATGAACACACGGATCTCTTCGACGTGTCGTTCTGCATCGCATAATGCCTACAATGGAGGGTGTGCGGTGGAAGCTATAAGTATAGTGATCATAATAATTGAGACCTAGGATCCGGTGACATTTGGGACTCCAACCGTATCTTAATGACACATCCCAAACGGAAGGCGGTTTCTTTCTGTATTCTTTAATCAAACTCCGTTTAATTATATTAAAAATCATATTCACAATGAAAATGACACACATCATGCAAACAGGAATAAAAGCAGCTTGGGTATTCTACTCAGTAATGCTGCTCGATCACTTTATATTCGTATACTGTATACATGAAAAGAAAGAAATCACACAAATTCATGGAAAGCCAGATTTTTGATGAGCAAAGTGCACACACAAACACACACATGCACGTTGTATACACACACATTCACACTCACACGCACAAACAACGCACATACGCATCCATTTTCCCCCCTCAATTTTATGAAGACTTGCTTCATGGTTCCATTATTCATCGCTGGTACATAATTTATGCACCACGGAGTAGCTCATCTTCACATTACGTAACTTCATTCGTGAGCTTCGAGATGACACAATCGACCACTTTCAAATTGCTCTTCTTCCTTCTTTGCAAATGAAATTTGAAAATTGAATTTAGCATGACGGCATGATTACGAGACAAGACAAGACGAGACAGACAAATTATAAGAGGCCGAAACGTTAAAAATGATAATGATAATACAACATTTCTTCCCCGCAGTAACCCCAACCCCCAAGAAGAAGACCAAAAAAAAAAAAGATGATGATAAAAATATTGGATTTGATGCAATATGCACATTGGTATTCCTTCGAAGACAGGACTTCATCCGTTCCTTCCATAATGATGTCGTCCATTTTGTTTTATCTTTCGTTCCCGTACAGGTCCTGAAGCGGAGCTTAGGAGAAGCAGGGAGAAGGATGTACATGTACCAGCCGCAGCCACAGCTTCCTCACCCGAGCATGGGCATGGAGGACCATTTCCCGCCAAATATTACGATCAGAGCGCCAGGTACGTAAATTCCTCCCATCAATTTCACGCCGCTTCTATGCGTATTATGCTGTCCTTCAACTGGGTTATTCGTTCCGTTTCATTTTCTCGAGGACAATCTCGTCGTTCTCGAGAGAATGCTTCGTGTATTTTTATCCTGTGTTTTTCAACGCATTTACACCGGATTTGTGTTTTCGGTTGTTCTGGTTGAATTCAGTGGGCCCATGACTAAGGTTTATTTACACGTGCGATTTCCTATAGGCTAGTACGCGCATTTTTGTGTCACTGCGTCCTGTGTGCGTAAGATAGGTGTTTGTGCATTCACGACAGCATTTTATGGTGTTTATCGAGAGTATTGTGAACTTCCGCGGTTGAAAATTAATGATGACGATTTGACAAAAGGCAGTTTGACGAAGAAAATCATGTGCCCTCTATCAATAAACATAAGTAAGACTCGAATCACGAATGATAATGTATCCTCAATATCGATCTGCATGCATTGCAGGCCCTATAATATTTATTCACATCGAGAGAGAAAAAAAAAAACGCTCGTCATCTGTTATTCCCGGCTACTTTCTGGCCTTTTTCTCTCTTTCAGATAATTTACACAACTCAAAGAATAAGATAATCAACGGCTCTAAAGTATAATCTAGTTGCCTACAGAAGACATTTAAATTTCACATATCTTCGTATCATTCCAATGCGTTCTTATGTTATGTAAGGGCTTATGCAAAGAATCATTAGAGGTACATTGCCATCCATATTATTGTCGTAATGATGATTGGTATTATTGCTATCACTGCGATCATCATTACCGTAACTACTATCTTGATTGTTACATGTATTATGATTCTTCTTCTTCTTCTTCTTCTTTTTTCATGGCCATTTTATCTAAGCCTTTATAGTCACAAACATTTCATTACATGTAAGTTTCTCTTCGCGAGAGAAGGTCGTGTCATTAACGTGATCGATCATAAAGCAGGGAGGTTTTTTTATGCTGAAAGATAGACAGCACTGCTTTGAAACGATACTTATCATTTATAGCTTTCAACGGTAAACAGAGCATTACCGTCTCGTTTCAAACGAGATTCCCACTGGTGAGTGAGGGAGTGTGCAAGGGGATGGGGTAGCCTGGCATTGAAAAGATCGGGGGCCCAAATTAGCAGAGGTCAGCCGACCCTCGATGGCACGCCGAACGGACGAGATCTGGGCGTGCTGACAAGAACACCGCCCTCACGCCACGGGCGCCTGTCACGTAGCTACAGGTATTGTTTGCAAACGGACGTCTACTGTCAGCGTGAGGCTCGAGTAGACATATACGCTGTCTGGTAGCACCTTTCAACCCGAGCACGTATATAAAGAGAAGATTATGTTTCGACTGCCATTTTCTCGATATAATTGTACCCTTTTTAAAGACTTATCAAGGTGTGTAGAAATATATTTTTTTTGCATGTGTTTATATGTATAGTCAGCCGTTCCATAGTGAACATTGAATCGCGCTGTATGAGCGAAAACAGAAAGATGGAGATAGATACAAAATGATAGATATATAAATAGAAATGTATATCATATGAATTTCCAGGGTCTTATATCATATAAATATAAATCACATAGATAGATGGATAGATAGATAGATAGATAGATAGACAGATAGATAGATAGATAGATAGATAGACAGATAGATAGATAGATAGATAGACAGATAGATAGATAGATAGATAGATAGATAGACAGATAGATAGATAGATAGATAGATAGACAGATAGATAGATAGATAGATAGATAGACAGATAGATAGATAGATAGATAGATAGATAGATAGATAGATAGATAGATACGCTCTCATTACCTTCACTCTTTAACTTATCTGTTCTATCCATTGTCCTGGTGTATCTATTGTCCCAATGTAGGGTTATAACGGCCTTCAGCACACATAACGTAAAGTATGTATGGCAGTCATGATTGACACGCCTCATGGTCACTTTTTTTTAATCGACTCTGTTCGAACACCAGTGAATGATATCATCTGATTAATAAAGTCGCTTCTAAAAGATACTACATGAGAATTCCCCAGAGCTTCAAAACACTCAGTATCACTCCCAGCGTTTAATAATTAATCAGGTCAAATTTCGTACTAGGGGAAAAGGGGATGACGGCAATCAAACGACTTGTAGCATTTTGCTTGAGCCTATCGCCATGTATACATACACAATGGACTGTGTTTCTACCCACGTGCCATGATCTTGCTTACTTATTACGTGCAAGCGCTTCCGCCCTTTTCAGGGTTATTCATGTTATTGTTACCGCCGTTACTCAAGGCGACCATCCACTGTTGCACGTTTTTTTAGTTGAGGAAAGTACCAGAAAACACCTAGTTATTGTCTTATACCAGTTTATCTGTTGGATACTTTGCAGAATCCAATCATGCATGGGGTACTCTCTGTTGAATTTTTTATCACCTCACCTCAAAATAGATTACATATCATTCTTTATTCCATCAAATTTAGAACTCTTCATTGATGTGAGACAGGCGGAGTCGGATCAGGGAGGGCCACCTCCCTGGTCGGATGTAGACCACCGTTGGTTTCTTTTCTAACGGATTTGGTTTTGACCCGACGAAATAAAATTCCATTGTAAATATCTCATTATCTCACTTGCATATTGACAGCTGAGATATTTAATGTTTAAATTATATCTGTCAATTTCTCCTACATGCCAAAGACTGTTAATTTGCCAATTTTGTTTCTGGAGAGAAATGCATCATTTTCAGCGAACTGTATAAATATATCTTGACAATGGGCTAATCATTTCTACGGTAATAACAGTTAAAGAATCTTTTCTTTTCATTAAGGAGGAAGATAATATAAAACAATTACACGAAAGAAGGCAATAACTTGGCAGTTATCCTGTATCACTTGGCTGCAGAGGTAAAGAAGAAACATACTTCGATTGATTAACTCATTCATCGATCAATCGAACTCTTACTTATTTGTTTTTCTTTGCTCCAAAATATCTAGATAAACGTCTTTGAAAATATTTTTGAAAACGTGGGGAAATTATACCCAAGTACCGCTAGTTCAAGCAAAATAAAATGAGCATCTCAATTCTATAAATACCTCAGGGATAAGAAAACAACATCGAAAACATGTTGAATACAGTTTTCACTGAATAAAATTACAGAGGTTTAAGCCTGCTAATTAATTCTAATATTTTTCAACATTGATTTAAGGACCGTTTTTGTCATAGAGATTGGATTCCACCAAATCTTCAGAAACAGTCTCCAGAAACAGTGTTTCCCTAAAATCATTGAATTGATCTTTCTTTCAAATAGAATCTTCTACTTCGGAATAAACATGAATATTGATGACCATGATAGTATTTACGTCATTTTATTTGTTTCCCCCCTTTTCCAACACTACAACAAATTCTTACGCAAACAAAGTCAGATCAAAATACACGGACTTATAATTAGAGAGGAATAAAGAAAAACGTGCTCCGGCTTGATATTATATCATCATATATACCTTTG